>NW_010337967.1:14687-68784 GCF_000700745.2 Antrostomus carolinensis
CTCTGAAAAACATTAATCATAATGAACTGGTGAATGAAATTGAACTTTTCTCATGATGTTGAGTGGGAATGGGATTGATTCCTTGACACAGCAGCTTGAGCATACAACAGCAAGGCATATTGAGCAACGATTCCCTGTGGAGTTAATTCTGATGCTCCTTTTCAGGCAATTAAAGGATATTTAAATATAAAGGAAAAACAGAATCTTTTTTTGTATGCATAGATCTTTGGGAGCTTCCTTTTGTGCATCACTTGTTAGGTGGCAGTAATGTGCTCAGCACTTTACAAAGTCACAAAAATAAGTTCTCAGCCTTCTCTTGAAGGGATAGCAACTTCAAAGATTGGGTGACCTGAGGGAGAGAGGTAGCTTAGGAAGAAAAAGTTATCTCTATTTCTATGTCTTTCTTCAGCTATGGTACTCGTTACTGTTAGAAGTAAGAGGATTCTTCATAGGTACTGGAAGCTATTCTCAAATGCAGTAGCACAAGTGAAAGAAGAAAAACCTTTTGTTTTCTGGCAGATTGTACATATAAAGGCTGCAGTGTGCTAGTCAATACATCTGGGTTTAATTTTTGATATACATGAATATTAGATCAGTACAGATAATAAGATTCTGTTGCAAAATTTGAGACTTTTAAGGGTGTTTTGAGCCTTTACTTATAGTATTTAATAATGAGACAGGCTTAAAACAAACTGTACTCCCTCAGAGCTGTTTACTTCTATCTTCTGAGGTCCTAAGCAGCTGTTTTACCATTCCTCAAAGGTTGGGATACAATGTTCTGTATTTTGTCATTAGGACATGTTTGCTTTATGCATTAATTTGTAATAATGATTTTTGCTTTAGAGGTGGTGTTGTCTTAGGTGTCGTAGAAATTGAGTTACTAAAGCATCCTTGATATACAGTCTGCTTATTTTTTTTCTATATAATATATTTATATATATAATAACATCTATATACACATTTATGAAAATGTTCCTGTTCTTTGGATGATTATATCTGTAACTCTTCTCTTTGCACAGGTCTGAAAGCAGTGCCATTCTTCAGGGTCAGATGAATATCCTCTTCATTTTTCTGTCTTGTGCACACTCTTTGAGTTTGTTGTTATTGCGGCACCCTTTATTTTTCTTGTTCCATTCCTGTAGCCTTTCACACTGCTTTGTCTATGGTCTGACTCTCTTGTTGATGTAGCAAGTGTACCCTTTGTATTCAATAGGGGTGTTTAAATTTTTTTTATCCCAACACTATTTTTAGGTAGTACGGGGTGGAAAACGTGGCCACATCTTCAAGAAAAATTTGTAGGCTTCAGGTTTTATTTTCATTTTGATTGGAACAAACCAAATATACCCAAGATTTGTTTTTACACCTGAAAAATTAAAAAGATGATCAGGCTAGCCCCAGAAGATCAGATTGTTGCAGTTTTACTTAGTCAAGCCAGTCTCATCTTTTTGTAAATAAAGAAATTTTAAATGAAGAGTGTGTATGGCAGATTATTTAATAAATGAGGCTGAAATTCTTGTCCCGGTTTTGTTTTACTTGATTAAGCTATGAGGTGAGTTTTTAGGTGAATGCATTCAGCGTTGACAGAGGGTATTGGGGGCAAGTGTTAGGAGCCAGGTTTGGTTATGTTTAGCTTAGGAACAATAACGTGTTTGTGCAATCACCCAGGTTTGATGAGATCAGAGAGATTTTGTTTCTGTTTCCTCAGTACCAAGTAGGCAGATGTGAATGGGATTTTCCAAGCGGGTTCTGAGAATAACCTAAGTTTATCATGGAATGTTTCCTAAATTTTGACCAGCCACTCAGGTTTCTATTGCATCTGGCTCTCAGAAAGATGCAGCTCTTAGTAAAAGAAGGTGGCTTCAGAGCTGCTGGGCAGTGTGGTCAGTTGGAGCCACAGCAATCTTATAATGATTGTAAGGCACATACACAGTGATAGCCTAGCACCTTCTAATACAGGTGCCTCTTTGATCTGTTTTGTTATTACAAAAATAAAGTTACACTATTATGTCTATTTTGTTAAGTATTAATGTCATTTATTTTAGTGCCAGGGTTTTGCTTTGCTTTTTCAGTACGTTCTTCAACCTATAGAGAGGTGGTAATGCCTGTGTGTCTTCTGATGGTCCTGCAGATGAGATGGGAACCTCTTGTTCTACACGCTTGTTAAACAACTGTGCATGGAGATTGTAATTTTGTGATTAATCATGCTTAAACCAGACTTGTGATGCATGTTTTGTATGTGGCATGGATGTATTTGCTTTGCAAGATTATAATGGGAGATCATGCTTCAAAAACATCCTTTATTTGAGTTAAAGTATTTTTTAAACAAGATACTGAAATGCATTTGTGCCCTTTATGTGGAAATGCCCGTGCTTGTCTCTAGAGGTGGACACAAATGCAATTGGCCTTGCAAGTATGCATGCCCTTATACAGGAATATGCAAGACAAAATAGGTTTGCATTGTTTGCAGGTGCATTCTGAGACGCTGATTATAGACTTGACACTTAATGTAATGCACTGATTACCTTGGGGTCCAATCATGTAAAGATTTACAGCTGAGGATTGTACCGACCACTGTGAGGAATCCCACTGACTGTGATTTTGTAAGAACTCTCTGTGCAAGAGAGAAGTAAAATTTGGCATTGTGGAGCAAACACTCCAGATGATCTCTAATGTAGTCTCCAAAAGCTGACAGAAGCTGCAAAAATGGCGTTGGCAAGTTTCTAAACTTCTGTCTAAGAGAGATTTTTTTCTCTGTTTTGATAGAAATTACATGCCTTAGTTTTGTCTCTTTCAAGGCAGTGATGGATAAATTTCTGAAATACGAAAAAGCTGGGGGAAGCCTGAAGCTATACAAGTTTTCTTTTTTCCTTCTTCAGCGTGTTGTAAAAACAGTATAAATGTTTGAGATAATAAAGGAAGGTATGCCAAGGAAAAATCTCTTGTTCTCTAACTGTGTCTGTTTAACATGTAATCATTCTGGTGATGGAGTGTTATGACTATGAAGGTAACATTGATACTTGTCGATAACGCTAATTTTTAGCTTTTGTTATTTTTTTCAAAGGGCTAGACATGAAGAAACTCAGCTTTGGCATGAAAATGAACGTAAACTTTTGAGGTCCACCTACCAGGAGAGGATGCAGGTTTCGGCCACCAAACGAAACCAACTTTTTCAAGAAAAGAAATGGTTACAGGTAACACTGCAGAATTGTGTATTAGAACCAGTGCTGTGTGGGGAAAAGCTTGTAAGCTGTCACACAGAATTAAATAAATTTATAGTAATAGTGACTTTGCTTCTGTGCAGCAATTAGAGCCTTGGCTGTAGTCCAGTTGATAATCTTAAGTGATGATTGGAGATGGCAGCCACAGGAATTGTGTTAATCTCATTACAGAGAAGCAGAACTGGAAGGCTCGGTGCCTTGTGTGTGTGCTCTGACTTTCCTCATTACCTTTTTAAGTGTTCTCTTTATGTTCTAATTTGACATTTTAATATTTCACTTATCTTCAGAAGTTTTTATTTGAAGACAAAAAGTTTTGAAGGAAGCAATCTTTCATCCATTTCTGATTAGAATTGACTATAAATACATGATTTACCAGCTTTTGTTCCTGAAAGATGATTGATGCATTTCACAAGGATGAAGGAATTGTCACAGAGCAGTCTGCATTTGCCAACAATAACTACACTGACACGTGATGTCACAATGTGGTAATTTGGCAAATGGAATGTTTTCATGATGGCTTCTGTCCAAGTTTAAATCTGCAAGCCTTTTAAGCAAAATCTAGCTCTTTCTTTTTACTGTCCTTCAAAAATCTCAGTTTACTATCTAGTGCAAGTCTTTGTTCCATCTCCTTTTAAACCTTGACAGTGACACTCGGGAATGTGACATCTTAGAAAGCTAGAAGATCTAGTTTTCTTTTTTTCTATGGTCTTGTCTTGAAATCTCATTATTTTTGATACTTTTATTCCTTGGGTGAATCCTATAGTATAATAATCTGGGTGTCTGTATACACCTAAATATATGTGTATATATATGTATAAACCAGAAAGAAAATGAGAAAAGCGTCTTACAGGGCCATTGCAAAACATTACTTAAATGAAGAAATGTCTTTTCTATCCTAGTCATTCACCTTTTTGTATTGTTTGGATTTATTTCATCCACATATAAGAGGAGACATAGTGTAGTTCAACATTATCAGTGTCCAGAAAACTATTTTTGATAATCTAGACAATCCAGACAGTCACCTCAAGCTATTCATCTCAAAACTGCTGTACTTAGGGCTCTGTGTCAGCTAAGGGAAAAGTTAGCCACATTGTCATACAGGTTTACTATTTATGACAATTTAATCAAAATTATCATGAATCTGAAGTTCTGGAGAAGGCTGACCTGTGATGTTTGGTGGCTCCCAGCATCCCATAGGGATTGCTCCTGCCCAAAATCTCACATGACCTGAAATTGTTAGTCTTTTTTTTTGTTTTGTTTGCTTTTTGTTTCCTTTTCCTTAGCCCTACTTTACTTTCCTTTTCTTTCTACCCTCTCTCCTATTGGTTCTGCATTTTTCTTCCAGGATTTGAGAGTCTGTGGCAGTATCTAAAATTTACATATTAATGTTTCTGCTGCAATCTGTACTTCATGGAGAACATCAGCCCTTAAGTGAAGCTGAAGGTTTACAATCAGTAGTGATTTGCTGTTGTCTTAGAAATCTCAGTTTAAACTCAAATCAACAAAGTAAAACTCCAGCGTATGTTTAGTGAGCCAAATATCATCTTGTGCTGAGACTTTCAGTCCTTTTTATCTGTCCCTGGAGGCTGACCAAGAGCACATTAAAGGCGACTTGGCATTTCTGGAAAAGAACGTGCGAGAATTCCAGTTTACTGACTCTAAAGTTTCCATTCTCCCAAGAATGCCTGTGAACTATTCCCAAGCAGAACAGCTTTCTCTCTGTGAATGCAGATTGTGTGCTTCTGGTATCTATTTATGTTGTAAAAACATTTCAGTGTTTGTAAAACCAAATTCTGTTCATCTCCCTTTCTGTTCCCATGTAGGTTGCTTATTGCGGTGATTGCAATTACTACGTTTTCAAAGAATATGAAGGTCTTTGTATTAAGTAGAGCGTATTAAGATTTTGGCAGTATTCCCAAACCAGTAACACAGAGACAGAATTGTCCTTTGTGCACACTAAAAGCCTGATTTGAGACTGAAAGAAATGAAACCGATGTTTTTGGCCTGCTGACCTTTTTGTCCTTGACAAATGCATGTGGGTTGAGACATGGGCTGCTCTGTTCTCTTGTCGCTAAATCTAAAACCAAAAAGGGAGGAAAATAATTGATTAATCTAGTGTGTGGCACTAATGTAAGTTGAAATTTTTGAGCCAGTCAACCTTTCAACATGCAAGGACTGTTTCTTGTTTTAAGTGATACTCAGGGAGCTTGTTGCAGTGCAGCAAACCAGAAAACATGTCTATTGATGAAACAAGCACTAGTGAACTAAACTTCACTTAAATTGCATTGAAAACATTAAAAGAATGTTAAGCTTTCAAAGTGAAGCACTCAGAAAGCAAAGAAATGCCGAAGTCAGTTATCTGTGCATAGTATGTATGTTTTATAAGAGTCTTTAATTATATGAGCATGCCTTTTTTTCCCAGATTCCTGGGATTGCTGAAGATGGAAAGTGCTTGTTCAGATATTCAGAATACCAGTTTATCTTCATTACTCAGTATTTGGCCCCAGAACCCTTTTTATAGTATGCCACTCAAACCCTCTTTTGGATGGTCTCCTTTTCCAACATTAATCAACTTGGCATCTGAGTGTTTCAAAATCACTTGATTTTATCTCCATAACATTGCTTTGGGTAAAGAGGTGTTCTTATTGCTATTCTAGAGATACAGAATGAATACGTGAATTACCAGAAAAAGCCATGTGGTTGTTTCTAATGTCAGTTTTGTAATGCTTAGTTACATACCTGAAAAAGATGTTTTGTTTTGTTTTTGATTTTTCTTTTTTTTGCTGGGTGGAGTATCCTCAGAGCATGGAATTGAGCTTTGGTTTCTGTTGAGAGTCTGTAGATAGCACTTCAGAGGCCCCTCTTGTTGGTTATATGGAAAATGGTGAACCTTCAGTCTGTGACTGTGTGTGGAGATAGCAGTTTAAGTGGCTTGCAGAGTTTCACAGGGACTGTAACAAATGTAGGAAGAGAATCAGATTCTCCAGTATGACATTTTTTTTTACTCACTTTTCAAATTCTGGGACAAATGAGCCAAGGGCCATATATTAAATAACTTTATTATCGCAGCAACCCAGACTCCTTCTTGAAGTGCTCCTTCCTTGTTGCAAAGTATTTGTTGGGTTTTCAAGGAAAAATTGCGTTGTGCTGTTGCAAGAAACATCAGTATCATAGTGTACGAGATTTGAATTTCTGTCAAGAAAAGTGCAACTGAGGTTGAAGCTGTGGTCATTTTAAGTCAACGGAGGGATTTTTTGCTTTTATTAAAATTAAATATTAATAATCAAAAGGACTGGCTACACAGTTTGTGATTCACCACTTACATCCTGTGCCTGATGTTGAATTGGAAGCCTAGAGGAACCATTGCAGGGATATTCTGCAGGAGGACAGGTAGATGGTTGATCACTTTAGCTGCCAATCTGTAGCAAGATTCTGTTGTCATGGTTGAACTAAGATTTTGGGGTTTTTTTGAGAAGGTTTTAACTTGGGAAATACCCATGTATTTTAAAGGTAAAAGGTGACTGATTGTGTTGGAAGAGGAACCTGAAATTTGCTGTTGACATGGAGGTGGGGAGTTTTGGACTGTGGAAGTACTGGAGTTTCTAAATACCAGAGATTTAAGAATTATTGTGTGTCAACAAAAGAATGTCTTCTCACTTATTGTTGTGCTAAATTGGACAACCTTAATTCATGCTACTTCTGAGACTTACATTGCATTTTTCTAGGGGCAGAAGGGTTTCTTTAACAGAGTTCATAGTAAACTCAGGTTTCTGTTCTATGCAGAAAGAAATTGAAGACCTCCGAGCAAGACTGGCCATATTAGAAGCGAAAGATCAACAGCTAAGAAGAGAAATTGAAGAACAAGATAGGCTTATTCGGTCACAGGACTGTGAACTCACTGCTTTACTTGGCTGCATTTCTTTGAGAGAGCTACAGGAAATAAGCAAGGCTGTGGATGACACTTTAGCATCTTCCTATCAAATTCCATTCATTCTAGATCTTCCTGGGACAATAAAGAGGTATTTAAATTTCAGTATGCTGGCAGTGATGTGGAGTCTTGTATCTTCCCAATGTACTGTTGAATTGTCTGTCAGTTGTTTTCTTCGTCATTGTGCCAACTAATTAGCTGGATTCTGACGCTAAAATTTGCTAAGAACAGATGCTGAAGTACTAATATTAATATACTTCAGGGAGGAAGGCTGTAGTTATTTGAAGGTCTTGCACTTAATGTTTTTTTATGGTAAAGAGCCACCTACAGAAAGCATATGTATCAATCAACTGTCAATACCCATCATCAGTTTAAACTATTTCTTGTTAAATGGTGGAATTTTTGCCCCAGCTTAGTAATGCAGTAATTACAACATATTTCTCACAGCCTGAAAATGTGTACTAGGTACCATACAAATAAGTATTAAAGATGCTTCTTGCTTCAGTGAACTACCAATCATAATAAAGTCCAATGTGATGAGTTTTAGGCTCAGACAGTGGACTCGAGGTAGTGGGGGAAGGGATATTACAGCATGAAGACTTTGGGACACCTACAGTTAAGTGCACAGTGCATGGTTCCTTTAAATGGAAAAGTAGCTACTCTTGGTAACCTTTTCGAAATAGCCTCATCTTTATTTATAAAAGCAATAGAAGTGCTTCAGGGCCTAAACAGTACTGGCAATCAGTGGGATGTTGTTAATGGAACTTTGAAAGCGTTACCACTGCTGTGTCACCAGGACAAAATAAAATTCCTGTTTATCCTAACTTGCGTTTCTTACAGATAAGCAATAACTATGTTGCTTGCAATTTTTTTCCTCCTGTCATGTTTATTTGATTTAGTTTGGTTATATTAACATTCATGAGAAATTACTGCTCATGTGTGCTAAATTTTTTTTAAGTCAGCAGAACATTTTGTAGAGGACATACTCCTCTCTTTGGGCTTTATTTAAAATTGCTAATGGCAATGATGTAGATGCCCACCTGTGGCATGATCATGTGGAAGCTGGAGTCCTTGGTTCAGAATGTGGAAGCTCTGCATTTAGGTCCTCTGCAGGATGTCTGGATTGGAACCTACAGCCTCAAAGCAAGCTCTTATCTGCCAAGGATTTCTGTGTCCTGGCAGGTAGTGTGTTCCATCCCAGTCTGTATGCTGGCCCTTAATATATCTGGGAATGCAAAAGCAGAAATCTAGCACAAGGCCAGAAAGCTAACAGGCAAGAGGAGTTCTGACTCTGGGAGAGTGAAAGAGGAAAGGATTAATGGTTAGAGCACTCAGCTAAGATGAGAGAGGGACCTGGTCATCACAGTTGTTGAGGGAGTTGGCAACTCTCCATTGATGAAGTGCTAGATTTTTTTTCCCCCAACTTAAAAGCAAAGTGAGCTAGAGGAACAAGGAACAACCTGACTGATGCAGCCTTTCAGAAAAGCAAGGTACCACTCACTGCCTATTCAGCAGCTATTCTACTCTCTGTAGGAGATGGTGGCGCTGAATTAAAAACACGTTATATGTGTTTTCTCTACATGATTGTGGCTTCCTGGTCTGGTAAATCCCATTCAAAATCTACCCAAGTGTTGTATATGCTGTGCCTGCTGCTCTATTGAAAAATGAAAAGCTGCCTTGGGAGCACAGACTGAAATCTCCAGACCATCAGTGTGACTCAACCACTTGACTTTATCATGTGGCCCCTTCATTGCCTTTGGTTCTCAAATCTCTTCCCCAAACCACTTGCTATTTTAGGTGGCTGAAAGCATCCCAGAGCTGCGCTTGTGTGGTGGTCAGCAGGCACGTTTCCAGCATGGGTTGTCTGCCACTTCTTGCTTTCAGGGCAGGCCATATATCCCCTCAGAAGGGCTGAGGGGAAGAATATTCTCCTTCAATGGTTGTGGTTAATTAATAATGAGAGTTAGGCTCACTATTAAACTGAACAGAGTGGTGGTTGTCTTCCTTTAAAGCTTTACAGTCCATCATATCTCGATTACAGTGATCTTATGTCTGCATCCAGTCATGCTCAGTTCTCTCTTTCTGTAAGATGAAAAATTAACAAGCAGATAGTAAGACATCTGGTGTGGATATACTTCCTGTATGCTTGTGGGCATCCCCTGCATTGTCATACAATTATAGATTAATTTAGGAGGTCATCTTGTCAAACCCCTGCTCAAAGCAGGGCCACAATTTCCGAGAGATCAGGTCACTTAGGGCCCCATCTGTCTGAGTTTTGCGTCTCTCTAAGGACGGAGATTTTGCAGCCTTGCTAGGCAGCCTGCATTTCACCACCCTTGCTGTCATCTTTTTCGTCTAATATCTAGCCAGAATTTCCCTCGTTGCAACTTGCATTGGCTTATCCTCAATTAGTGCTTGTCGTGAAAGGCAATTGTATATTAGGCAACAGGTTAAAATACTTGACAAAGCCAGTTCAGCATATTAGTTTTAAATTCCAAAGTCTTGGGATATTTAATGTGAAAGAGATTTTTCTGGAAATGTATACTTTATTTTATGAATCACTGAAGAGGAAAAAAAAATTAAAGTCTTATAAAGCTAGGACTACCTGTGTGAGAAATAAAACTATTACTCATGCATATATACTGAAGATCTTTATGTAGAAAGTCCTTCAGTGTTTATGGACTGTAAATGACAAGTTCCTGGGTACTGGGCTGTGAGATACTATGTATTTGTTCTAACTGCATTATGCTAGTCAGTAAAGTTCTGCTATGCTGTGCTTTTGCATAATTATTTGTTGGGTACATGAATTGAATTCAACACTGGAATAACACAGGGCTGATGTGGAGCATCTCTTAAGACAATCTGTGCTATAATGAATCATATTGAGTGTCTTGCAGCTCACTATAAAATACAAATTATTTTGCTTTTTTTGATTTAAACGCTATTAAATAGCAACTTATTAAAACAAACTTCAGGGAATGTGAGAGAACATCTTAAATGAAGAATAATTACCCAGGTAGAAGCAGGCAGAAGCGAGAGAGCAAGTCAGTGTAAGGTTGGGCTGAGCATTGTTTCTAAGCTTATTTTTCTTGTCAAACATTATTATTTTCAGGAAGATTAATAATCCTTTGTTTTGTCTTGTTTATCTTTGGTATGCGGTGGACTTTTAGAAAACAAAAAGCTTTTGTCAGTAACTGTAGCATGCTTTGAGCTTGAAGAATTGATAAATGTTAGACACGTTACCCTGGGCCCCTTCTTGAGGGCTGTTGGAAGCAGAGGTTAAAACCTGGACGGTTAAGGTGCAAACAAATATGTTAGTTTGTGTCTTGACAGGGATTCTCATTGAGATTGAGACCACAAAATGTGGTCATTTTGCTGAGCCAGGCCTAATTGCTTTTGGTAAACTGAAGGATGTAATTATTATTATAAAACAAGGAAATTGCAGTTCAAAAATCCTGCTTGCATGGGGTTGCATAGAGTTGTGTTTAAAAGGTGGGAGCAGCTGGTGGTGCGTGCACCACGATGCATGCCTGTGTTTTAACTAAAGATGACATTGAAATTGGAGGAAAATAGGTCCGAGTGTTTCAGCATGAAGGACTTTTTCCTGGAGACTGCAAAGGGTAACAAAATATGTAATTTCTTTGTCCTCTACTGAAGAGGACACCATTTCAGAAATACATGTTTTTAACTAGTGTAACCTGAATCTTCTAATTATAAAATAAGACCATGTTAATTGTTTGGCTTAGTCTCTTCAGTACTTGTCGTTTCCTTTTTTTGTTTCTTTTCATTTCACAATGAAAACTGGGGAAGTCTGTTATACTTCTGTTCATATTTAGTTTCATTTAGCATTTTCCCTTTTGTTTTTATCCATATCTACAGGTGCATATGACTGTACAGCATGTTATCCTTAAAATAAATTGCACAGTTCCATCTGGACTGTTGTCTGGGTGCTGAGTGATGGTTGAAAGGAAGAAATTAAATTAAATATCTTTCAAAATATTTGAATACTCTTCTTCCACTCTTCTCATGGAACAATTTTTAATTAGTAGGAATTTGTTCCACAGTGGATGTGTGGGATCTTCTGAAGATAGGGAAATTCTCTATTCTGTATATTAGTGATTATAGTACTGTCATGGCCAGTGGCGCAAGGAACTGAACTTGAAGTTTTATGCAACCAGCTCACTCTGCTTTAGTGATGCCTGGAGCTCATCTGACAAAGATTAATTCAAAGTGAAATACAAATGCTCAGGGGGTTGAAAACCTTATTAGTTGGAATATACTCAAAGCATTCAGCAACTTCAATTGAGGCCAAAGCCTGATAAAGCCAAAAAAGGTGAGGTTTTTTTAAAGATGTTGATTTACTTGGGAGAAGTTGGAAAAAAAAAACTTATACATAGTTTCACATATTAACTTAGGAAAATGCCATTCAGAATGGGCTGTTGTGTGCTGTCATTGGGAGACACCTTTTGTAGTTCTTCAAAGTATATGAATTTTCTAGTCAAATTAGTGGTTAGCAAGCAACATGAAATTACTGAAGTCTGAATGCAGCCATGTTTATTCACATCAGCCTTTTAACAAAAATCTTAGCTTTAAGGAATTGTATTTAGAAGACACAAAACAAATTGCACCCTCTCCTTTCAAAAAGATATCTGTTGTTTGCTAGACAACATGTAGTCTATCCAGGAAAGTCCTTTTTAAATATGTGGTTTGAGGTTTTCTTTGACTATGTAAAGAATATCCTCTGGGAATAGAAGTGTAGTGCAAATACAAAGAGCAGAGGGATGAAATGGTTTTGTAGCATCAAAACGTTTCTGCTACAGTGCACAGGCAGCTAATGCTCCTGACTGTTTGCTGGGCCTGTGTGTGGGACAGCAGAGAACTGGACTGTACTTTTAATGCCAGATACTCTCTGCCAGTCTTTACTTCTGGGTTTTCTTCTTGGTTTTTTTGGGTTGCTTGGAACTTTGTTGTTGTTTGCATTTTTTCCTGATGTCACAGCCTTAATTACAAGTTGAAAGTGATGTTGGTAGGTAGGTTAGAGGCACAATAATCTAAACTTTTTTTTATGATTTTCCTGAATATTCTCAGGAAAGACTCCTGTGCTGTGTTATGAGTCAGACCATGAAGACCCTGATAGTCTAGTAGACCTCTAAGCACACTGCATCGTTATGTAACTTCTGGACTCAGTTGCTGCTGAGGAGGTTTTAGCTGGTCCTGGGACTGGCTTATACATGGAGCCATTTTCAGCAAGTCACTGTTGCTTTCACTTTCTCATGCGACTTAGTTTACTTCTGGGTCTTTCACTTGGAGAACAATTTTCACGTGCTGTATCATCATGTCTCTGCCCTCGGAGGGTGTCAGCAGTTCCATGGTGCTCCCTTGGCAGAAAAGCTTTCTGCCCTTCTGACTAGTCTTTTGCTCTCCTGCTGTCAGTTGTCGCTACCTGATAGCTACTTGCCTTCCCAGATACAGTTATATTTCACCGGTGGTGGTGTAAGCATATGTGTTTTCATGAAAAATTCTTGCTCCTGTTTTGGGTGAGAAGATAAAGCTTCTGGAATGCTTCCTCTGTACTGTTCCTTGCTTTGTATGGCAATCTTTCTTATTATTCTCCTTAAAAATATCTCTCTTACACCCACAACGTGCTATCTGTCCACATGGTATTGTTGTAAAATATCAGGGAAGAGATAATATTAGAAAGGAATGGAAATAAGTAAAATAGATAAGTGAGAGAAAAGAGCTTTTTCCTCTTTGTTTCCCTCTTATAAATGCACATGATGAAATCAGCATTTTGAGCTGTCAGATATGCAGGCAAAACAGGTAACTTGTGTAGTGGCCACCACAGCTAGGGCTTCATCACTGAGTGAAAGGAGTGAAGAAAAGAGAACTCTCAGTCACCTCACTAGTTCAGTTATTTTAGTTTTGCATGTCTGCAGCAATTGAAGAACAGTGTTTGCATATGAGATACACCATGTGAAGAAGTGCTGCACAGCCCCAGAAACTGTTCTCCTTGTTGTTCACTTCTGTCCCAGTCTGGGCGTGGGAATCTTCAAGGTTTCTGACAGTTTCAGTTTTCCTCCAAGGCCTTAATTTCAGTCAGTGATAAATCATCTTCCATGATATGAGGATGATGCACAGGTCACTTTGGTTATCTGCCTTACTGCCTTGACTTAGAGCCCTTTCATGATGCTCTGATTTTTAATTTTTTTTTTTTAAAGCTTAACACAGGATTTTAAAACTGTCTTTTGTGGTAGGAAACATGTCTCTGTCCATAGACAGAGATGAACCAAAATACAATTATGGGGTTCTTAAAATATAGCCAATACCACCGCTGCTACTATAGCTAGGTATAAAGAAGATGGTATGGTGCCCTGTTTTTTTAATTTGTAGTTCTTTTGATTAATGATCCATTGATCTGTTTTATTCTGTGTGCTACAGCTTCACAAAACCTGCAGCAGTGGCCTTGCAGCAGAGGAGCAGAGCCAGAGAGGACGTTCCCTGGGACCTGGGGAGGACTCTGCCATGGAAATTCCCAGGACTTGCTACCCTCAGAACGACTGGCCACACAGCCAACTTCCTCTGACACAAAGGGCTTTTTCAGGGGAAACTCCAAATTTTGTGTCAAATGTCATAACCCAACCCAGGCTTTGATAATAGGATTGTCTCATTTTCAGCTAGTCCCACAACTGGGTTTGTGTTTTGAGGGAGGCCATCGTCTCAGCTTTCTTGAAGTTGGCTGCAGGCTTTTGTGAGAGGCTAAGACAAGTCATAGGTGAAAGAAGAGGTCTGCCTCTTTCTTTGTCATCTGACTGATTAGGAGGCTCAGCTTTCTTTTTTAAGATAGATGTTTTCCTCTCCATTCTGTCTACCTAGGATTAATTTCATTCCTTTGTTCTCTGCCTAGGATTGAAGGGTAGACTCCTTGGGCAAGTGGCTTTGTTTCTTTTTTTCTCACTTGTGGGAGCAACTCTAGAAGAAACTGTACTGAAATCCTGGTATGCCATACAACATCTGTGCTTCAGCACAAGTAGTTAATTTGCTTCCTGCAAAGGTGCAAACCAAGTCATTGGAAAAGAGCTGCCAGAGTTTGTATTTGTGGCAGAGAACTTCTTGATCGAGTTGCCTGTGTCTGAGTTGAGTCCTTTGTTCTGTGGCTCAGCAGCTCATAGTGACTCTGATCCAACTGGGGCTGGTGCGGACCCCTGTTGTAGGGAGGGAAAAGGGCTTCTGCAAACTCTGCTTCTGCACTGTAGGCACTGGCCTTCCTTGGGAAGAACAGGAGGGGTTAGAAACACAGCAGGGAAAGGACAGAGCCACTGCTAGCAACCTGAAGTATTTTGGAGCAATCTTAGAGGCAGTTTTATGAAAGCATTATGAAAGGAAAAAGTCCCAGCGGAAGGATGAGTACCACCTGCGTAGTGTAATGAGGAATCTGGTTTTCCTTGCTGAGTATCTGGTTCCCTCACTTGCCTGAGCAGCATCCAGTGAGAGGTAGCAGCCTATAAAGTCCAGGCCACATATGTGCTGATTCCTCTGGCTATGCATGTGATAAGATTTATTTCTCTTTAGGGGAAAATGACCAGCTGTCCCAATCAATATGTGATACTGAATTCATGTGTATATAATAAAGAGAAACAGCTAACAACAATATCCAGGGACAGACCCTTTCAGTCAGTGAAGTACAATGGATGTTATTCTTAAGAGAATAGTTGCAGCTGCTGTAGGCAAGCTCTAGTTTTTGTGCACTCCAGATGGATGTAGCAGAAGAATGGGCATGTCTTGACATATCAGAAAATCTGAGGAAAGTAGATATGATGAACTGCTGCTGCAGATAGTTGTTTGATTGTGCCTTTGCTTTCAGTCTGATGCTCCTGTTTCAGGTAGCAACTGGAGTAACAACTGCCACAACCACTCTGCAGCAGCAGCTGATGGGAGAGACTGGTGAGAAATGTAGCACCATGCGAATGGTTGGTTAAAACAGACAGCTAGTTTGGCTGTCTAGATGGTGTGTTTTAGGACCAGAAGATTTCTCAGTATATGGCAATGAAAATTCAGCTTGGTATCATCATTAAACATGCCAGCAGCATCCTCAAGTGACTGTGAACTGTTTTTTTATTGGAGTGATTTCATCTATAAAAACCAGCTACCATACTATGCAGACTGAGGTGCTGCCTCTGTCTTCTTATTGCAGGTATTAAAACCCAAAATATTATTATTAATCATTCTTACAAAAAATTGTGAAGTGTTATCTAATGCCCCGATTTTTCTGCAACCCTCCTGTAATTGGGGCTATTGTCTGGCAGCACTGCACAAATAAGGGTTGTCTCAGTTTAGAGTTCTTGTGTATGTAAGAGCTTCTGGGCAGGATGATGAGTTCTTATAGTCCACTTTGTATATCTCTTTGAGAGCTGACGAAGACAAGCGCATTCACCCAGCAACCCATGGGAACTGGGTCAATGGGAAACCTTACTGGTAAGTTGAGGTTATACAAAGACACTGGGAAAGTGTACTTCTAGTTCTGCCTATTGATAAATTCTGAGCAGGAGAGCACATGTATTGAAGCAATCCTTGACATAAAGCTGCAATGGAGAAAAACTGCTCTGCAAATGGTAGCTAGAAGAGCCAATTGCTAGAGCAAAATCAGCTCTCTGATGGTTCAGAATTTGGTGCATAATTTTGGGTTCTCATTCATATTCCTTGAAGAACTCTGCAGATTGAAATGTGCAGAAGGTCCAATGCTCCTGTACCTTGAAGTACATCTCTTGATAATTTTTGTCTCAGATCAGATTAATTTTTGAAGTTGGAAGCTTTCCAAGGTGAAACTTTGCATTATACTTCTAATTCAGGTGACTAGTCCTTGCAAGTGCCACAAATCTCATTTTCAGTATGAATTAAACACAACTTTTCTCTCCTTCTATTTAGTGTCAAAGTCCATGCCTCAAGAGCACCGACAGGTTTAGATAGAAAAATTGGATTTTCACTGCATCAGTTCAGCAGAAATGTTGTGTTTTTATCATTGTTTAACCAGCTGCTTTGTCTTACAGAAGTTTTCTGTGGGCTGCATTATCTAAGGGGAAATCAGAGTTTGTTTGGAAAACCCTGACTTATGTTTAAAGGATGATTTTGCTTCCCAACACGGAGATGTGCTACTGTGCTACAGTCTCATTGTCTGAAGTCCCATGGATCATTGCACGAAGATGAAAAGGAACTTAAGAGCTTGACTGAAAAATTGCTTTCTTGGTTTGATAATACCCAGATATGTAGCCCAGCCAGGTGTATGAACAGATCACATAGGATGAAAATCTCGTTATCCAGTGTCTTCCTTGATTAGGTAGAATCAAGCTTTGTGGTGGTGAATTTAAAAAGAAAACAGAAAGTACTTTTTTACCTTAGTGCTTTTAATGCAGTCTATCTCTGAATGTTCTAAATTGAGCAGAAGTATAGGACCAGCAACACCCTTGTAGGTCTTATCATGTGAAGTTTTTTACCAGAACATCTCTAAAAATGAATCTGTTGATTTTACTCAAGAAAACTTTGGGTACAAGTATGTTTTCTTATTTTTTCTTTTGGTTTTAGTTGTACATGTCTAGCTTAAACCTGTCTCTTGTTAAGTATAGTTTTGTTCAAAAGCTTTTTTTTCTGACTTGTCTTCAAAGCTTTCCGAGATATGCACATCAAGGGAACCATAAAAGTACAAGAAAGTTGCTGATTGATTGATTTGATTTTGTATTGTGGATTTCTTCCTTAAAGGCCCAGTGAAGTCTCTAGACCTAAGATTTTTTTTGTTGGACTTCTGTTGGATTTTTGCCTTGATATAGACTGTAGCAGATGTTTACACCAAATGTTCCCCGAGTAGCACTTCTGATTTATTTTGCAAAGGACTGGGCAAAAGTTTTTTTGGAAGGTCAGCTTCTGTTTGCTGTTAAAAGCAAGATGACAAGTGTAGGCCTTGGTTTATATATTTTCATCTTCTAAGAGAGTACAGCTTCTTATGATTTCAGAATCAGAGAAAGAATCATGTTAGAAGACTTAAAAGTTGGAAAAGTCATGCTCTCTGCAGGCTGTGACCATTAGAATGAGGTTATCCTTTGCAGGCAGTCTCATTACTCTGAGCCAAATTCAGACATACTATAAACTGTTTAAATTTGCTGATGGTAAAAAAAACCCCACAACTCTTTAATAATATTTTTTTCTAGGAGACAATCCATATTCATATGAATTGAGGATTCAACCCATCATTCTTTCTCATATGCCTACACTCTGAGTGTGGGCTTCTAGGCTGTTGCTCTTGAGTTAGAAACTCAAATATGGGTACTTTTAAATTGTCCTGACTTGTGCTTAGTTTTAAAGAAATTAAAGTGCTTTTTGCTTAAGCACTATATTGTGGTGTGGTGTGGAGCTAGAGAGTGAAATAACAGGATCTAGAATAATCTTTTAGGTGACAGTAACATGAGGAAGAATATTTGCTGTTAAAGGACGCCCTTTTGTCTTTCAGTCTTTTCAGATCAGAGATGTGTGCTTAGTTTCTGTATGAAAATAAGAATTTTCTGTACAGAATTTATTTATTTTACACTGGTACCATGTGTGTGATGTGTTCTATTGTGCAGTTCCGGAAACTGCATTCTGACTACATTTTTTTGTCATATATTTTTGTCATTAATACTGTAACTGTTTCTTTTTAACCAGTATGTATATTTATATATCATGAATGTAGAGAACAGCACAACTTGCCTTTTGCCCATTTTCATTCTTTGAATTTTTTCTTAGGAAGCAAAACATAAATGCACAATAGCCTGGTATGCAAAGGGAAGTATACTAGCAAAGTGGAAGGAAAGACGTTCAGAAACATGCCTTCCTTTAGTAGAAAGCCATTCTTCCCAGTATTGTGCTAGTCAGCCTTCCTCTGAACAAAACCACTTCCACAGTATCTGTGATTCCTGTATGTAAATCATAACTTTTTGGAGTATTCTTTAAAAAGCTTTTTAATATCTGTTATTTCATGACATTTAATGGCCTCTGCAGTCATGTGGGAAGCCTGTGATAGAGTGAGGAATGTGCGAACCAGAGCACTCGATTAACAGTCTTCCGTCTGTCCCCTATTGTGTTGAATTGGCTTGCTTTATGTTGCCAGCACACCATTCCTGATTATGAACATCATTGTCTCAGCAGGTTCCAACTGTGTTATTGTAATGCAACATACTCAGTACCTATTTTTCTTTAAGTTCACTAAAATGAGATACTTAAAAGGCACTGGCTTGCTTTAAGTATTCAGATCTTAAAATTTTTCCTGTGGTTTGTTATTACACACCAAGTCAGCCTCAGCTCCTGAATATGCAGCATTCCCACATCCTCCTGCAGTTCTCCAGCTGAAGTCCATGTTTTGCCAAGGTATTACTTCATTCATTATCCAGAAAGGGCAATTCCTCAGCTCCTGTTTTCCTGTTCTGGTCTAGCAATGACACCCTAGGATGTAGCAAGTCTACATTCCTTTTCTTCTCTCTTCATTATGGATCCCAACATGTGTAAATCCATCACGAGCCATTTAAATGATAGGCCTACATGGCCGTCTGCATAAATGAAGAAATTACACATGATGTGCAGATTGCTGTCAGTTCTGCAAGCGTTAAAACCCTTTATTTTCCTGCATTTAGTCAGTTAAATTTGCGTTAATTGAATTCTTGTCTTATACTAGTCCTTCCATCTGCTGGGTCAAGAACTTTGCTTTCTCTGTGATGGAGTTAGCTTATATTGAATTTGAGAAGTAACTTCTAAATGGTCCTTATAATAGATTGCAGAGACTGTGGGGACAAGCAGTCAAATTCTTGATTAGCTGTTCTGCCAGAGAAGAATAGCAATGAGTCAAAACTATGGACGTCTCCCCAGGCAAGAATTTAGTGTTATTCCAAGGAACTCTTTCTAAAGCCATTTTCTCTGGTAGTAATAAGTAAAGCAACTTTTAAGTTAAGATAGAATACCCCTCTTAAAATGAAATATATGATGCTCCAGGGTGGTGGTATAAGAAAATACTGTTTCTGGTTCGAGTCACCTGTAACAGATCATGGCTGTTAAAGCCCTTTGTTGGTAGAATGAATTGGTATTGACTACCTGATTTCTCTTGCGGGTCATTAGCTTGTCAGTTAATTGCAAAGCTTCTGAGGGGCTTCTCCGTGAGGGTGTTTTGTGGTAGAAGAAAAAACAACCGAGGAATAAACGTATTTAAAAGCTGTTTGTAGTTAGTAACTGTGGCTGGTTTGTACACGGTTTTGATTGCTGCGTGTGAATTGTGTGATGGGCTAATCTCTAAAAAGAATAAGGAATTCCTACAGTATCACTCTGAAGGCTAACAAAGATTTGAAACAGGATACTGCTGTGAAATTCATACCATAAATAATACAAATACAATTCTAAGAGTCTGCATGAATGCTTGAAATGTTGTAACAAAGGCATTCCTTAGATTCCAGTCTGTGGTTAATGTAGCTATCTCTACCTTGAGTCAAAATGATGATTTACTAATGATATTCTTTATTGATATGTGCCAGATTAATATAAATTTATCTTTATAGTTGTGCTGTCATTGAAATGGCAGTGTGTGATTCTTTATTTATTTTTCAGTGACTCGATAAATGCTCATAAAAAAGAAATCTGGGTATAAAGAGAGTGGTTTTTCCCCACTCGTCACCTGGACCTGAAAGTCTGCATGGGCTTGTGCATCCTTATTAGCAATACGGATTCTACAACTGAGTCGTAGTTTGTAATGCCGTTTGGGATGTATGGTTTAAAAAGAAATGAAAAATTGATCACTCTTCCTGTTAGCTGTGTGAGTTCTGCAGAGGAGTGAAATGTTGTATGAATCTTGGGGTTTTTTCTATGAAGAAAGTAAATGGATAAGAGGAACGGCACACGGAAGAGATTTGTTAAATAGAGA
Source organism: Antrostomus carolinensis (assembly GCF_000700745.2). Classification (NCBI taxonomy): domain Eukaryota; kingdom Metazoa; phylum Chordata; class Aves; order Caprimulgiformes; family Caprimulgidae; genus Antrostomus; species Antrostomus carolinensis. The sequence continues at coordinate 34,759 of NW_010337967.1, forward strand.
TGCCATCTTTATACTGTTGTTCTGGCTATAACTGCACTTTACATTTTATTATGTCCTGGGTCTTTAGAGTTTAATTTTATAAGACAGTTTCAGAACAATTGGGTCAGTCACTCATTATTCATTCAGTTACACACCGCAGCCTTGCTGCTCCCCATTGACATCTGTACACAAAGCCCAGCTCTTTTTTACATAACCTGACCAGCTCAGATGCTGGTTGTGGGAAATGCCGAAAGTCATGGGGAGCTCCAGAGCCTGAGAAAAGAAATGGCTAAATAGTTCATTCCCTCTGGCATGCCCAGAGGCAGGCGGGAAGCTGATAATGGCATCATTACACATGTAATATTTTGTGTTTTGCCCATATATTGCTGTAGAAAAGGGAGAAATCGGAGACTGCTGTGTGGGAAATGTTGTTAAACCTCTGTTACATAGCTAGCCAGTTGTATTTCTGTTTGTTGCCTTACACAGGCGTTGACTTACATTGTCATGAGCTATTTCTGAGGTGACTGTCTCATCTGGAGCTGGAGGGACCCCTGTGTGCTGTGATGGTAATGAGGTGACTGACCTTGCTGAGCTGTATGTTGAAAAGGTGTGTGCTCCATGAAGCAGGGCATTAGGGAAAGCAATGCAAATAGCTGTCTCATTAACACGATTAAATGATAGGCTGGACAGCTGAGTTCTGCCTCTGAGGCTGTCTCGCTCCTGTGTGCAGCTGGGAGAGATGGTCCAGCCAGCCTTTCTGTAGGTGGTCAGTAACTGAATGCAAGTCCAACTTTGTGTGCTTTGGGGTTCAAACTTACAAAAATGCTGACTCTTGAAACAGGACTTGGCCAGTGCTGTGCCTGGAAAATAGGAAGGAGCAAGTTGTCAAAAGAAAACTGAAATGCATAGAGGCAGCAGGGACTGTGTGCATGTCAAAATGGGCACTCAGTCTTAACCTGCTTTCTGAATAACGGTGACTTGTGTTTCTTCCACCTGCAAAATGAATACAGTGCTGCCTTATCTTACGAGAGCGTCATTGAAATAAATCCAGTGATGTTTCTGAAATGTTTGGATAGTTTAGTGCTGAACACTAAAGAAAAGCTCAGAAATAAATGAATAGTTCTTTATTTGAGAAGAATATCAGTGGTAGGTCATGAAAGGAGTACGATTTCTGTAATGCAGCTAAAAGGAAGAATTGAAGTGCTGCTGGTGGGGAGTACTGACTGTCATATACACTGAATTGAGGTGTCTGATGGAAAAGAAAATAGCGTGTGATAAAGTAATCGAACACTGTTTAAAAGTGTGTGCCTGCTAAGAAGGAGAGAGGGAACTATTAAAGTTGCAAAAATAATCTCTATAGTAACTCCTAATGTTTGATTTGACTTGTATTTTTGAACTTTTATGTTAGAAATGTAACTTGTGAATTTGTTTACAAGCACCAAAGACACAGGTTTACTATATCAGGGTAGTAAACCTACCTGCTTTTATATATGGAAGAACACCTTGAATTTTTTCATATAAGCATGGATAATTCCTCAATTTCAGCCTACTGTTGAATCAATTTGGTACAAATATTTTGTAGGTTTTTATTAAACTACACAGAGTAGCGATATTTCATATAAAATTACCATGAGAACAAGTGACTGCAGTTGAACTTTTCCTTGCAGAGTTGGAAATGGGGTTATAAGAAGACAGTTAACTGCAGACTCTCTGTGTCAGAAACACCTTTGTGTTAGGTGTTAGGATGGTAGCCTAGCAAAGCACTGCTTCTGGACACTACTGGGAACTTCTAAGATATTATGGTTACAAAAATAATCATAATTGTATTTCAGATGGTAAGTAAAATGTATATAAACTCATTCATTAAGAACTGTAAAGCTAGTGTACAAACCATTTTGCAAACAAACAGGATTAAGTGAGTAGAAATTGGGTGGTTAGTCACCAAAATTTTGGTTAGTCACTAGCAACACTGAAACAAAATATACAGATTTTATCTTGGTATTGGCTCTTTTGTGTTAGTATGAGTTGTCTTAAAGCCTGTACACTTCCATATGAAAATGTGTGTTGTGTAGCAGACCGTGATGAGCAAAGGTCAACTTTATTTTATTTTTATTTTAATCCCTTCTAGCCTTCAGGAAAAAGAACAATCATTCAGCATGTCCATTAAAGAAACTACTGCCAAAGTAAGTACATATCAGTTTTCAGTTCTTCAGAATATTTAGAGAAGCAGATTGTAGCTTGCATCTTAATAAATTGTCTGTGTTTTAGAAAGTTGGTTTTGTGGTTTTTCTTCTAAACAGATTTTGCATGTAAATATTTTTAAGCATACACTCCAAAAAAACCCCCAACTTATATTTGGACAGGCCACAGAGATTATGCTTAAGGAAGCAGATGGAGTAACCTATTGTTTCTTGGCTTGTGTTTACTAGTGATCAGTCTTCTCACTGGTCTCCATTTAGAAACAGGCTTCTTAGCTTCATGAAATGAAAGCGAACTGGAGTCACAGCTGAATGTTTTCACTCTTAATACAGAGCATCTTCCTCTCCTAGCTGGCTGCTTTTGTTGGTGTGAAGGAAGAGCATAAATGAAGTACCTCTTTTCCCTGTCCTTTCACTAATAATAAACTAACAATCTAATTCTCATCCTCCTTTAAAAACAAAAAGAAGAGTGATGTGGTGTATTTAGGATACCTTTTGTTTCTAACCAGAGATGGTAATACTTTTCCTTTAATTTTCGTATTTCTCGTGGCCTCCTTCCAAGAAAGATAATACTAAAATTTTATTTTTATTTCAGAAGGGCTCAGTGAGACACAGCACTTTACTCCAGGAGCGCTCTAGGAAAAAAGGTCCATTTATTGTAGGTAGTTCATATAAGTCCATATGGAACAGGGAGTGGAAAATATTTATGTTTTGATCAGTAATTAATTTATACTCTGAAATAAGTTTGTTTTTCATGTTCTTTAGAGAAAGAACATGAAACTGTTTGGTTTTGGTGTTCTTTCACTCACCAAAATTACTGAAAATTGTATTATTTATAATCTATTCTTCCTACTCACCTTGACCAACACTTGCAGCATGCACTGTTAAAAAGACCATTTAAAAACTACATCTCAATACCCCTCCCTCCTTCTCCCCTACTTTATTTTGAGGTAATTCTCCTCTATTCCTTGCTTATGCACACATCTTGGGAAAAAACTAGTATAGACCGTTATAACTTTGTACTCCACCCCTGTATTTTTTAAATGACTGTGAATAAAGTATAAGGGAAAAGATTATAATAGACCTACAGCTCATCTGCTAAAATGAATGAGACATTCGTACCTCAGACTGATGTGTTGTTTCAAGCTATCTGCAAGCTAAAACATAAGTTACAGATTTTTGCCTTCTCCCCTGAAAATGTATGCCTTTTAAAGTTTTATTTTATAACCTTAGTATCTAGAGACTTTTTCAATAAGAGCTGAAACATTGGGTGACAATTGAGAAGTCTGTGAGGTAGAATTCCACAGCCTATTTGTTTCTTTAAAAATTCGAGAGATAAAATATTATTTAAATTTCATTCTATTCATATGTGATGGCTTTTATTTATTAGAGAAGGTAAATAGGAAGCATGAAATGAGACTCCTTCAAATAATTTATTGTTTTATTTATTCAGATCAACTCATCCTATTATTTTCTTCTCAAACTGAATAGAGCTGATGTTTTAGACCTTTTCATTGCATGGGGAAAACACTACTTTGTCAAAGGTCTTTTCTTTTCCCCTGTGCCACTAGTATTTATATGGCCTTTTCTGCCTCATCCATGTTGTTTTCAGCTGAGGCTGCAAAAGCTAAGATTAGCTGGTTAATGAAGGGAATAATCTCCCTTATCCACCACCTTTCTTCTCCTTTTGCTAATGGCATGATTGTGCTGTATGGGAGATCCAGGTGGGTTGTCCTTTTCTTCAGGCAGTGCCAAGAGAATTTATCTTATCTTTTTCAAGGTGTTCTTGTAAAGAAATGTGAAGGTTACTCAAAACTTTTTTCTTCAGATGGTTGGAGGAAGAGTAAATTTCAGTGCTTTAGTTATTGTCCTTGTCCCTGTTTCTGCTGCTTTAGATTAACATGTGCTGGCAAGATGGAAGAACATACAATGGGCAAATTTGCTTTTGATATTTTGCTGCTTTTCATCTTGATTCCACATATCTTTGCTAACCAGCATCCTACTGATTTCAGATAAGACAGCTTTTTTTGAGTAGTATTTATGTGTTGGAACACAGATTTGTGAGGTATATTCCTAAACAATAGCCTTTTTAAAAAAAAAAAAAAAATCTGCTTTAAAAATCCCCCACAAACCACTGAAGAGAATTTTTAAATAGATACAGTAATATCTGGCTGTAAAGAACAGCTCTGAAACTGAAAGGGACTTATTTTTAGACTTGGAGCTTGTTGGTCCATGGGCTGCAGCAGAGCTGGTGACTGAGAAGAGGGAAAGGGCATTGCGGGGGCCCCTGGCACAGGCGCTTGCAGTCAGACTGGTTAGGGGAGGGTGGCATGATCCCCAGCAGCAAAGGAGGATGCTGGCTTTGTGAATGTTCATTATCTTTGTTAGCTAAGAAATAACCTTTTCTCAGTGGCTGAATAAGCTACTATAATGCATAATGGTAGCTGTTATTAAGATAAAATAATTATAAAAAATTAAAAGAATTGGAGCTTGTAGAGTAGAGCTGATGTAATGTAGAAGCAATGCTATTAGTTTAGAGGATATTATATTATTTTGCCTCTCCCAGCTGCTCATTTAGTTTTGTCAAACTATGCCATATGATAGTTCTGAAGATTAATGTTGTTCATTTATCTAGAGAATACACGTGACATAGATACAAGCAGAGGCTTGGTAACGCACTTATCTCATATTCCAGAAGAATCATCTCTGCCAGCTAGAGGAACTTCCTTTCAGCCTCTGGTTCCTCCATTTGGCCCATTAATAAAGAGTGCCAGTGAGCTTCGTTTTGACAGTAGTGCTTACAAAGTGGACAATGTTCACTAGAAACTGATTAAACCTCCCAGCTTATTTTGCATGATTGCCAAACAGCTGTCTACTGGTAATGACTTTAAGTTACTACCAGCATGGGATATATTCATGCGGTTTTCCTGGAGCTGAAAGATTCCCTATCTAATTGCAATTCACTGAGCCATTCAGTACTCCTAAAGAGTGAGTGTTGCTTAGAAAGAAGTCATTAAAAACTTTCAGATGTATTTTGGAGATGTGAGACAGAAATGGCCTTTGGGTTCTTTGGGTGTGTTTATTCACCTCTGACAGATTTGGGTTTTTTAAAACATTTTATTTGAATTAGTAGGCAGGCCACTTAGGGGGTACTGAAACAGAGTGAAATATCTGGGAATTGAAGAATTATGATAGGTGTAGAAGTGATGATAGATGTGTTTTTAAATTAATAAGAAGACTATGAAGTCTTTAGATAGTAAAAGTTACTGCTTGGAGGATAGTTCTGTTGACTCAAGAAAAAATATGACCCATTTATGGTTAACAGATGCTCTCAGCTAAAGCAAGAGGGTATTATCCATTTAAAAGGATTTGCAGTTGTCATATCTGAATTATTACACTTTAATTGTACAAATGAGCCATTGAGCTATAAGGCTTTTGCTCTTAAATGATAACTGTGCTTCTGTTAATAAGCACTTGTTTTTGAGGGAGGAGAAAAAAAGTCAAGGAGGGCAGGGAAACTTTCCCCTGGAGATTTCATTTCACATCTCATCTCTTCACAACTGGCCTGTACCTCTCTTGACTATTGCTTTACCCTTGGTTCCAATGAATGTAATGTTTTCTCAAGTGTCAGCTACAATTTTAAGCAAGTGTTTGATGCCTGCCTTCAGAACAAGAGATTTGCCTTAGCTTGATGAGGGATTTCTCTGTTTGTTCATTTTGCTTTCCTTCACAAATGATGCAGTATTGAGTAAGAATCAACATTTTTTAATATGTGGGAGTTGTATGAATTGTTAATGTATGCTTAAGTGTAAAATACAGAAATGGTTGAATTTCGTTTCTTTTTCTCTCCTGTCTCTCTCCATGTTTTTAATACCAGTCCTGATTAATTGCTGAAGAAACTTGGTTAAAAAGACCAAAAAGAAAGAGAGTAAAAGACAGAAACCTTGACCCCAGTCAGCTGTGTCTTCTGATTGTGAAACTGTGGTGGTTTCACTTGGCTAGCAGGCAAAATTAACTCTGTCCTAGCAAAACCATTTATTGCCTGTGCAGAAAATTAATGGTGGCTGCTTTGCCTTTTTTTTCAGTTAAAGTGTGTGGCACAGTATATTTTGTATAAAAATTGTTATACATTCTGTGTTATGATATCTTAAATTCCAAACGTTGGCTTATTTATGCTCCATTCCAGGCATCACTGTTAATGATGAAACTGCACAGAATTCATAAGCCGGTATTTCTTCTTTGTGCAGCCTCAGTATCTAGTAGTGAAATATGTCCTCTCTCATGCGGGTAGCTAATGCTAATACCGTTCCCTATTTTTATAATAGAATGTGTGGCGAAGCCTGGAAATTTTGATTCATGTTGGGTACTTCTATAAGGCCATCACTTTTTATTAAGCTTCTTCACCTCGCTGTAGGATGTTATGTCTTGTCTGTAAACCGATAACATTTGAAGCCCATTTAAACTGCCTTATACTTTTACATGAATGAATTATATATCATGGCTGTCTGCCTCAATCTAGGTTTGTACAAGTCAGAAACTCTGCAGTACTTTGAGGAGGAAAGTGAGTGATATTGAGAGTCAACTACCAGCTCTACTTGAAGCCAAAATGCTGGCTGTTTCAGGTAAGTTTTAAGTGCCAAGAAGGACTAACATTGATGACTAACATCGTGTGTTAGAGCAATTGTTGACCATTTCAGACTGAGACTTCTTAGGAGGAGTCATTGTTATGCACTTGTCTAGACCCCTTGAAGTCAGGGCAAGTCTGGCAGAACCAGGCTGTGCCATGCTTCGTGTAAGGTACTTCAGGCCTCTCTCCATGGTTGGGAACTACTGGCGAAGTGGATGCTGTGTGGTAGGCAGTAAACATGCAAAGAACATTATATTTTTCCATTGATGAAATTGATAAGTAATTATCAGTAGCTCTTCCTGGACCTTACAAGTTATATGCCTAGAGCTCTCTAGCTAAGAGCATAAATTTACAACAAAAGTATAACAATTAAAGTGTGGCTTTAAATGACACTTTAAAATGGGATACAATTATTGGCAGCTTCTGCTCTTCAGATCATTAAACAACTAATGTTGGCAGCAAAAGAGCAATTTGGTCCTTGGAGCACTCGTGCATGTTATTTACAACCAGTAAAACATTGAAATGTGATTACAGATACATAACAGCTTTACATGCCACTTACTTGGGATTACTGCACTGTTCACTAAGGAGAAAAGGCAAAGCACAGTTCTGTCTCGTAAGTTTGAGGAGGTGGCTTTTATAATTCGGCAAGTAATTTGCAGATGTGTAAGTAGGTGTCTCCTTGCTAGGCACCTGCCTCAGAGAGGAAACTGAATAGGAGGGAATGTAGACTTGGTTACAATGACTTTTACAGTATTACACCAAGTAAAGAAAGGCTAGAGGTGTTTTTAATATATGTCAAGGCAACATGTTGTAGCTATCTGCTGGTGATTTACCTTCTCAATTAGATACAAGAATCTAGTACCAGCACACACAAATTATTTTAAAATGAAACCTTGTGCAGTGTCACATGGTTCGTTTGCCAGAAGTGGATAACATCAGGCTTGAGCAAAATCCTAAAGGAAATTGAGGATCAGTTCTTGTATTGGTGCTGAGCATGCTCAATTTCCTTGCTTCTCATAACACTGTTTTGAAATGGAAACCCTCTCTATTTCTCTTGTGTCTGCCTGCTAGAAGTAAGCTGAGCAATCACCCTTCTCTCCCCATGGGCTCTTTGAATGTAGGTAATTTTCTTGCTTTCAGAAATGGGATCAAAGTTTTCCCCAGACATTTTATGACTTTCCTGAGAATAAAATAGCCCATAAACTGGACATGCAACTGCTTCATGCTCCCAGCAGGAAGCAGTTTGCCAGAAAAGGTATACCTCAGTCTGATGCTTTGAGAGAGTAAATGACAACGTAAGGATGATTTCCAAAACATCCATAACAATATTTTATACTTGTTAGCTCCTAAAAGAGGTTGCTTGTTTCAGGAATGAATTCAAAAGACAATTTAATGCTGATGTTTATATAAACTGGTTTCACAGTGCTGCGACTATGATTGCCTTCCTATGCTTTTTAAGAAGTATAAGTGCTGTTAGTACTGACAAGAAGCACCGTTTCTTTTTTCATTCTTACTGTGAAAAACTCGTACTTCAGGGAATAGTGACTGTGAATGGTACAATCCTAAGTTGTTACCAAGGCAGAACTCTGGAGAGCACTTGTGGAAAATCAAGGATGAAGGAAAACTTGGTGACAGTGGATACTGTAATTTCTTTACCTCATTGTAAGATATGGGTACATTTAGTTGATGTGATGGCACTTCTTTATGTTAAATGCAGAGTAGTATGCAGAGGAAATACAGAAATAACAAAAAAATTAGCTCTCTGAAGACCTGAAAGTAAAAAAAAAAAAAAGTGAAAAAACAGGAAATAGTTTTAGAGCATGAAGTGATAAAATCAGGAAAACCAAATTGCAAATGAATTGCAGCTAGCAGAGAAGTGAGTTGGGAAGAAAAGATTTGGTAAATGCAGAAGAGGAAAGAGGAAGGAAGAGATAAAAATAGCTGCTTTTTTTTCTTTCCCTTAACAAGGCGAAAACAGTGAGCAGTGGATAATATAGAGAAGGCTGAATTATTTGGCTTCTGTGTATTCCTGTGTTAGGCATAAATGAATGACTCCTCTTAAATAAGGCATAGTTAAAAAGTAGGTCTTAACCTTTTAAATACTGGTTAAGATTTAAGCAAGTTACTGTATGTACTTATCCCCTGAACCATCAGGTAGCTAACAGTGTTAATGAACAGCCTGAATATATATAATTTTTAGAAGGAGAATCTTCAATTCGGTAATATGCAATTATTTAAGGATAGCCTTGAAATAGTATGAAATTCAGAGGGAATTCTAGTGTATATATAAATATTCAGTAATAATAAAGTGTGGTGGTCATAGTTAAAGGTTTTCATTTAATCTGGAAACATCAGGCAGGGATAAATGGCTGCTATTTCTGCTTTTTTATCTAGCAGTTAGATCATTCATTCAAACAATTTCCTCAAACAACAGTGCTAATGAATGCTGAGAACAACTGTTTTTCTCCAACCAGATGTTGCATCGTTTTTGTTTAACGTAGCATTTTCCTCGAGGAAGCAGAGTTAAATGATTTTTGGAACAGTGTCAAAGCAAAAAGGTAACTGAATGCAGTTGCACACATCTGGATTCGTGTATCCCAAAAGTTAAGTTCAGTGAGATTAAGAATATAATTATAAAGTCAGACGTTAGTTTTTAGAGCTTACATGTGATGACTTAATGATGTGATGACTTCGAAAGCATGTTATCATGCACCTCAGCCTTTAATGGCCACCTTGATAGTTTCTGGTAACATTAATCTTCTATGTGAACTGTACTTTCTGTTCCAAACACGTTGATTTACAGTATTGGTGTATTTGCACCAGAAAATGGAGGAATGTAGCAGATCTTGTTTTGAGAGGAAAATACCACAATAAATGCAATGTAAACATAACAATTCTATTAATCCTGTCAATCCAATACCTTGGATTTTAAGACTATATAATAAATGATACTGTAAAGACAGAAGAGATGATCTACATACATAAATGACTCTCCACCCTTTTATTTCATCCTTGGAAGAAGTGTAAAATTAAATTTGGAGGAGAAAGAAAGAAGTTTTGTGACTCTCTGGATTATTGAAGGCTGTAGAATACCTACAGTATATTAATTAAGTCCCACTGAGATTTCATACAGGAAAAGATAAAGAAGCCCATACTTAAATTTCAAGAGGTATTTCTGTCAACAGTTACAATTCAGATCCTTTATGTCAACGGCTCCTTTACTTCTGATTGGCATTTGCCTGTTGTGCTAAATAACTTACAGTTAGTACTCCTGAGATGCCAGTCCAGAATTTTTCTACAAACATAATTAGTAGAATCTTATTATATTGTTCATGGTTTTTAGGTCAATAGCTTTAGCTGATTATAGCTAACAAGTACTGGTTGCATGAGATGTCACTGTTGACATACACGTTTGTAAATACTTATTGATGAAATCTTATGGTTTGTCATCTAGTAGTTTTTTATTAAAACAAAACACCTTAATGTCAGTGCTTAGAAATCTGCTTGTGGTTATTATAACAGTTGCTTCTTACTAAAGCTCTTAATATGCTTATAAAAATTTTGTCATCAGTTATGGGAAGAACATGACAGTGTGTGATACTCTGTTCTTTCTGTTAGCATTATGTGTCTATTCAGCATGAAACTTCTGAGGGGAATAAATTGCAGATGAATTCCCCCAACATAAGAAAGACATGGACCAGTTAGAACAAGTCCAGAGAAGGGCCACCAGGATGATCCGAGGGCTGGAGCACCTCTCCTATGAGGACAGGCTGAGAGAGTTGGGACTGTTCAGCCTGGAAAAGAGAAGGCTCCGGGGAGATCTTATAGCGGCCTTCCAGTACCTGAAGGGGCCTACAAGAAAGCTGGGGAAGGACTTTTCATAAGGGCAATTAATGACAAAACAAGGGGAAATGGGTTTAAACTGAAAGAGGGCAGGTTTAGATTAGATATTAGGAAGAAGTTCTTCACTGTGAGGGTGGTCAGGCACTGGAACAGGTTGCCCAAGGAAAGTTGTGGATGCCCCCTCCCTGGAAGTGTTTAAGGCCAGGCTGGATGAGGCTTTGAGCAACCTGATCTAGTGGAGGATGTCCCTGCTGATGGCAGGGGGGTTGGAACTGGATGATCTTTAAGGTCCCTTCCAATCCTAACCATTCTATGATTCTATGAAATAATCCTAAGCCAGTAAGAAAATTCAAATACGAAGATACGTAAGCAAGTGTGAATGTAACTGTAGGAATATTATTAAAATGTATTTTCCTACTTTGGGCTGTTTTGCAGGAGAGCAAATCATATGTGAGAAATGGCATGTTTCTCATTTTTCCTTAGTGAGAAAATAATTTGGGGATAGGCGAGAGGATGTAAACTAACGTGAATTTTTAGTCATTGTTTCATCTGTTTCCTACATTTGAATAAAATAATTTGTTTGATTATATTTTACAATGTCTTCGTGGACTCTATGTGATTTTTTTTTTTCCTCTTGAGAATGCATAATAGCATTGGGACTAGATAGCCAGGAAGTGGCTAGCAGGCAGCTAAGCAGACATGAATTAAATACTGAATTCATTATGTAGTTATCTATGAGATGCATGTCATTAACTTTCCTTATGTCTTTGCAAATACAAATTAGATCCAAACACACAAGTTAGAATGAAGTGACTCAAAACTCTGATCTTAAAACTGTCTATAGCAGTAAGAAATTGTGTGTCATCATTCTATAATTAGCACTATCTCTCTTTCATTAAATATCTGCAAGTGGGAGCTGATTTGAAATACTGTTGTGGGATGATTTCCAGCAGTACAATGACAAGAGTTTTTTCCTTATGTCAGTGTAGAAATGTAGTTTATAAATAGCATGACATAAATACTAGACACCATATTGTCGCAAAACTTAATGCTAGGACTATTGCCTCTTTGCTCACTCTTTGATGCTAGTTTAGGGCAAGTTCTGTGTGGCTCAGAAAGCAACTGTAACAAAAAAGCCCCCAGCCTTCCACCTTTGGTGCTAAGCGCTCCTGTTGGGAATGAGTATGTTAGAGAGGGGACAGAGCAGTCAGAGGCTGGAAGATGCCCGTGCAGGCTGAAGAACATTTTGAGCCATGCATCTGTGTGTTTTGGTAACGTGGATGTCTTGTTTTCATGCCTGTGCTGTATATGTATGGGCATAAAGTTCTTGACATGATGTTGAGGTCTTGCCCAGTTGTGCTGCATACAGCTCTTAATTTGTCTTTCATTGAAAGGCAATGGTGCTCCTGTTTTTTCATCTTTCCTGCAGAACTTGGCTAGTCTTAGAGGCAAAAATACCGATGCCTCTTTGTGCCTTCTCATGAAGGTTTAATTTTTTGATGAATTGGAGTCTGAGAGAGGTCTGTGTCTTGTCTGATGACATAGCTGGTTCTCTACTTTCAGATTCTTGCTTCCAGCAGCATTCTGGGTTGATGGCTCAGAGACATATTGAGATTAATTCTTCTTCATGCCTGTATCACAATGTCTGGCTCCAGCATACAATGCTGTGTATTGGCATGTCTTCCCACAACAGTCACTTTATGCTTCATGAAGTAAAATTTGCCACTGTGTATTGGTGCAAGGGATGTACTTTTTGGCAAGCCTATTCACTCATTTAAAAAATAACGCCAGTGAGCCCCCCAAACCAATTCCAAACAGTCACACAAACCTTGGGCAGCTATGCTAATTGTCTTTTTATCTCATTTCTAAATGAGACTGCTGGATGTTACTGGCTTTCAGTGAACTTCAAGGATGATTTGTTGTAGCTAAAGTTTCAGCGTGATACGTGACCAGACAGCAGAAAAATCATTGCTTCTGTTGCAGAAGTCAGTCAGTCATGTAACAACTTAGTCTTTTTCTCTCCTGTTACCTAAGCTGCTGTCCCTGGAGTGGGAGAGAAGGTTGAGTAATCTCTTTGGCAGTTTCTTTTCTGGGGTTTTGTGCTCGAAGGAGAAATGTTAGATGTGGAGAGCTGTGAAGGGAAGATGCTCTTGCCCTATGGAAAGGCTGTGCTGTGGTCTGGAGGGGATGTGAGAAAACCTCTGTGCAGTCTGTGGAAGGGGACAGTGATGATGTTCTTTCCATTGGCTGTCCAGGGAGCCAAGGTGACAAGATTCTGAACCTCAGTGCATGCACTTTTGGTGCCTAAACCTAGGTGGCATGAATATTTCTCTCCCTGGTCCTTCTCTGGTTTTCTTTCCTGGCCTGGTTGGTAAAAAGGGAGTTGATGATTTCATGCAGCCCTCAGGATCGTGGATCTCAATCGGGACTGGGCTGTTTCCTTAGTCTCAACATGTCCCTTCCTCTCCACTGATAGCGATAGTGAGTGGAAGCAAAGGTAGGAGGGAGGGGAGATGTAAAAGAACCAGAGACTGAAAGGCATAAATTGAATGGGAGCTATGAGGGAGGGGGAAATGATTATGTATGGAAGCCTGTGTGCACACATGTCTGTGCTATTGGGTGACCCTTGAACCTTGGAGTTGCTTTCAGTTGGGCATCCTTTACCATGTTGAAAGAGAGTTATACATGAATTGCAACAACCATGTATTGGCTAATGCACATGGTAAATTGCTGTCACTAACAGGCTCTATACTTGTCACCTCCAGTGCAGGTACTTGAGAGCATCTTGTGGCCGCTTCAAACCTCTGCCTTTTTCTTCAGGGTTTTTGTGCCTTTTGTCATCAATAATTTTCACTTGAGCCTTTGTGTTGTTATTACTAATTTAAAATTTTATTGTTGTTGGGGTTTTTTGCCTACCCCCTCCTTTTTTTTTTATTCCTGGGTTGCTCTGTGGCGACTGATTCAGTCTGGGTACAAGAGGCTTTTTGTGGTAGAGAATTCCACCTCCAAATATATGTCTGTGGGGTCTCTTGCCTGCTTCTAGATGGATTTTCTTACTTTACCTTTCAGGATCACATCGATCATTCAGTTGCACTGTGCTTCATGAAGCTGTTGCCATGTGTTATTGCATAATAATTATGATTCAAATATGCTGGAATTCTGTAAAACATTTCATGAGATGGTAGACTGTCCCTCATTTGCTATTTGTTTTTTTCAGAGGTGCAAACATATTGGCTGTGCTTCCAAAATCTTACATTTCTGCCATGTTTTTAGCTTTTTCTCGTTTCTTTGTGAGCAGCTGAATTATATTTATTTTCTTCAATTTCTTTTCTGGTGTTGGAATCAGTTTGTATTCTTATTAATCCCAGGGTGAAGGGTTTTCAGCCTCAAATTCCACTGCCATTAATAAATATCATGGTGGCAAATGCCCTAAGCTAAAATGTAAATTTTAACTTTCTTATATATTATTAAAGATAGTGTTAGTCTGTGAAGAATTAGCTTATAGATAATGATAAATAATGACCAGTCTATTCTTTCCTACATTGAAGCTTATGTCCAGTGCGTATGTTTTACTTTTATGCAAAAATTGCTCCTTTGCTTAAACTACAATGAACATATTTGCAGTGGGGGTGGGACGTACCTCTCTGTTTCAAGTATAAATAATGGAAACTATGAGCATATGTAATTTCTGGCACAAATATGAGAAAATGTGAAATTAAAAAAGTTGTGGGCCATTGGCTTTGTCTTGTATTTTGAAGAGAAAATGTTTAACAAAGCTTAGATAATAACATATTTGTTAGTTTTTACATAATGGGACAGATTTCAAATTATATTTTTAGTCAAATTTTTGCTGGCAAATGGTGTCAAAATAACGATATGTTAGTTTGAGGCTACTAAACGGGCAACAATCTGCCCAATATAGTAAAATCTGACAATGAGCTGTTATAATGGACATGAGTTTGTGGCATGTAACTATGTATAGAGAAAACATACTTGATATGCAGAGCACTATGTAGCTGTAGTATATAGACATACAAGTAAAATTTTGGGAAGAGAGAAAAATAAGGTAAATATAATATTTATATTTACCATGATTAAAAGCGATTATGTAAGTACTTTGTGCCTGGGCAAATAATTTTTTAAAAAATTATTTTTCTAATTTGAGTGGTTTTTGCTTGATTTGCTGGTATTTTTGGCCTTCACATCAAGCTACTGGAGCTTACTTGTTGTCACTATCTGTAGAGAGCAGAGGATGAAGGGTATATGTGAGGAGAGAGCCCCAGAGGGCAAGATTAAGGAGGAAGTTTAAACTGGGTTTTTGTTGCTGTCTTTTGAGATAACAGCAAGGTTCAGCCCCTCAAAGTTAAGTGTTCGTACTCAGCTCTTTATGACAGTGAACTGCAAACATGTTATTCAACCTGTTCAGAGCACTAGATCCTTCAAATTAGCTGGAAAGTGAAAATACAACTTTCCAGTGTTGTACTTGTAGAAGTATAATCAGTTCAGCCAAGTTAATGTGAATGATTTCAGATTTTATTATAATCCCAACTTGACCTCACATGATTATTCCTCCTCTTCCACCTGCCCCCCCCTTCCCTGCCCCATTTTATCCAAGCACTGTTGATTCTATGTCTCTATTCAAGCTGAAATGGAATAGATTTAAGCTGCTGATAGAGCAACAGACTTTCTAGCCTGGACATTTATAAACAGTTTTCTGAACTTCTGGGTTTCCCCATTTGGTGTTCCAGTTTGCACCTGTTGTGTTTATATGAGCATGTAGGCAGTGACTAAAATTGCACATTGCTAGTGAGCATCACTGCGAGATGGGGGAAGGATGGGAAAAGTGGCATTTCGCCCTTCAGTCAGCTTCATGGAATCCCTTTCTCCTGTCTTGGTTTAGACCAGAAGCTCAGCTTTGGTCTTAGACTATTCATTCCTTAGTTTTGTTGTCTCTGTACAAGATTTTCTGAGTGAGCAGTCCTAAAAGCTTCAGTGATTTTTGAGTTACCTTGGAAGAGTTAGAACTGACTTTATTTATCTGATGTCACTCAACTAGAACTCTCCCAGTGGTATGGCTCTATAAAACACAGCTCTGAGTGGTTGACAAAGTAACAGTTATTGTGTACGCTTAGGCAAAATAATTATTTTGTCATTGAAAAGAGGAATTCTAACATTTTCAGGATATTAGCAGAATAAAATATTTTGACACAAGTCTTCAGAATATTTCTGCATCATCCAATGTGACTTTGTCTCTTAGCAAACGCAAAACCCCAGGAGGGCATGTTTTTTACTGCTGGCAGCTAGGAAATATATATTAATTTTTAAATCAACCTTCTTACAGCATTTAGAAAGCAGTTATTTTGGTTGCTGTGATTGAGGTCACTGATGGCACTTGTGGTGCATGAGTTTGTATTCGCTCTCCTGAATTTTCTCTGCAGACTTCCAGTCATTTGTGCTGTTGGGGGAAGCTGCATCAGGCACTTTTGGCTTTTGGGTATTTATCTCTGATGCTGTTTCCTCATAGCCCAGTTTTGATATAAACTTCCCCTCAGGGAATTAAGATCCAACAGTATGTATAAAACTTTCATGTGTAATATCATAGCTTTTTCCTTGCTATCTTCCAAAATGTAAGAGCAGGCTCCAGATTCTAATGAAGAATCTCTTGCCTTCGTGTTTTATTAAGGCTCTTGTGCATTGATGCTTACGATGAGTTCAGGTGAGGTAAAGGTGCACTGTTTATTAAGTCTTGTTGCCTTAGAAGCATCTCAGTATCTTCCATTTTTCCCGTGATTTTGTGTTGCTCTTCTTGCTGCTGTGTTTTGCCCATTTGGAAACATGTGACACATTAAGATAAT
Source organism: Antrostomus carolinensis (assembly GCF_000700745.2). Lineage (NCBI taxonomy): Eukaryota > Metazoa > Chordata > Aves > Caprimulgiformes > Caprimulgidae > Antrostomus > Antrostomus carolinensis. Next base: position 51,264 of record NW_010337967.1, read on the forward strand.
AAAAATTGTGCTGTTGTTTCCCAATAAATGCACTGGTAAGCCATAAGATCCTTCTATTTGTAAAACATATTTATAGTTATTTAATTGTAAAATTCTTTGTAAGATAGAACTGGTGTAAACAGGTTTTTAGCTGAGAATTTGAAATAGAGGAGTTTTGAACTCTTAAAAAGAAACAAAAAAGGTCAGCTGTTAGCAAGAAAAAGAGGTGGATTGAAACTACCATAGCCTTAGGACTAAATTAAAGAAAAAAGGAAAAAAAAAACCCAACAAAAAACCCCCAAACCACAAAGCTACCAATACTTAGCAATGTTCAGTCTTTAAACCTCATTTATTTTTTAATGGTCTTTCCCAAAATTTTGGAAAGTTCAGTGTCCCCTTGGCACACGTCTTCATACGGCCACTGGAGTTTGCAGTAGCATCTTTCCTCCAGGAGGAGGGTTGTAATTATTTGCTGGAAGTGCTTCCATTCACTCTTACACTCAGGAGGAATGCATCTGCTCTCAGCAGCTGGTGGTGGTCTGCTGTCTTCCAACCAGTGTAAATACTTCCATCCCATTCTTGCTCTGGTGTCCTGAAAGAACTGAACAGCAACCAAACCATTCCTGTTTAAGACTTTGTGACCAACAGTCATTTTTAAACACCAGGTAAAAAGTTTGTAATGCCACAATTTAGGATACTCTGATATGGATTTGATGTTTTGGATTATCACTTAATTTTCTAAAATAAACTTTTTAATTGATCTGTTGTGCATAAGCAATGGTATATTCCTGAAACAAAAGCCAAAGGATACCTTTATATCTGAATAATGCTAGTGGTATTATAAAGTTATTTCAGGAGTCTAAAGTCGTTGCACATACTTCAGAAGCTGATGAGACATCTTATATGTGTGACTGGATGTGCTTTGCATTAACTTTTGCTTCAAGTCTAAATTTTCTAAGTGCCTTTACTTACTGGATGACTCTACCTATCAGATCATACCAGCAAATTTTTGCTAAGTTAGGATGAAGCTAGAGTTTAGATTTTGTGCTAGAGATCTTTTGCATCATATTAGGCTAGTCTGCCTGGAAATCAATTTTGTCAGGCATTCTTTAGATTAAAGTGGGTTTTTGTAGGTTTCTTTGGTGTGTTTTATTGTTGTGGCTTGTTTCCCCCCAGCCCCCCGGCAAGTAGCTGAATCATTGGAAAAACAGAGGTATAGCTATATAACTGCAGCATTGTAATAGTTACTGCTATTTATAAACAACCTTCTGTTGTTTGTTATAAGCAGTGGCATAGTGCTGCTTTGCTCAAGGAGGAAATACTTTGGTGTCTAGCAGATTGAGAGGATCTCTTTCAAAAGTATTATGAGTTGAGATGTCCTCCAAAACAAGAAAATGGTCTGACAGATCACACCACAACGATCAGTGAATTAGAGTATGACATTTTCTGAAGCGTGGACCCTTGGGAACAGGTTTTCTCCAAAAAGGTAAATTGTATCAATGATAATTAAAACCCCCTATTTCTGTGTGTATAAGGTTGAATGTGCTACAATTATGATTCTTTTTGTAGTGTGTTAATGAAATGGATGTTTGCAAAGCAGGTGGTGTGGGTTCTTTTTTTTTTTTTTTTTTTGGAGTCACATCCCCCCCAAAATTGGTCTTTTGGTTGCTGCTGGGAAGTATAGTTGCTTAATTTCCCTTGCTTGCTGTGTAACCTACTGATGTTGCAAGTGTCTGCTTCATTGTCTCTTTCCTCTCTCTTCCTCCTGCCCCCACAAAACATGCAGGAAGTAATTTTGGTACTGCGAAGGATCTGACAGAAGAAATAAGATCATTAACATCCGAGAAGGAGGGGCTGGAAGGACTTCTCAATGAACTGTTGGTTCTGAGTGCCAGAAACATCCGAAAATTGGAGAGAATTAAAGATGATTACACCAGACTGAAACAAGAACTTGAACAAGGAGAGGCTGCCTTTGGTAAGTAGTTCACATGCTGTTACAGCTTTTGCTCAGCCATGAGCACCTAGAAGTCTGCTGGGTTTGATTAACCATCCTGCATTTCATAAAATGTACTGTTTTTTCTGAGGAAAGTTTGACCAGGTCTAGGTAAGCAATATCCTGAATATGGTCTCAGCTGTTTCCACTGGAGGTGGGGGAGGCTGAGGGAGAGAAGGGTTATCGCAGCAATATACAGCTTTTGCAGATCTGTTCTCAAATTCTCAAAAACTTTATTTTCTAACCCCATTTTTGTAATAATGATGATGATACTGTGCATTTATTCACATACAGAGAAAGATGTGTAGTTTTTTATGTGGAAGCAGGAGATGCAGTTGTCTGTGACAAAAGAACCTTATTTGGTATATATAACTAAATATTTAGTATTTATTAAAAAATTTGGTGATGAGTCTGAACATAAGAGGTGTAAGGGATGCCTGGTTCTGAAGAGTTCAAGAGTTTACAAAGAGTTCTCTTTGTAAATTTATGCTTGGGGAGCGGGGAGTTAAACAGCTTCCCAAACACAGCTCACATACAACTATAAGTAATGTGCTTGGGTTGTAGTGTCATGGTGGAATTGGGGAAGTTCCATGCAATTACTGGGAAAGCTACTAACAACAAAATAGCAAAGTCCTTCCTGGACTTGGCTTATCCTCTTGTCCGCTGTACCCTCTCCTGAAGTTAAGTGAATAAAGTGGCCTTGCTGCTTGATTAAATGAAAAGGCTAAGTAACATTTAATTGACTAAAAATGTACAGTTACTATAGTTACCTCTAAATAGCTGAGTATAAATCTGAGAGCTACTTTAAAGCGCTAGGGGTTTGAAATGTCTTTCCTTTTTCAGGACCATATGAGGAGTAGGTTGGCAGAAGAAAGGAAAGTGCCTCTTTTAAAAGTATATGAAGCTTCTTCATAGGCAAGTGGATGGGGCAAAAGCTATTTTAGAAACAAAGTTTTGTAAGCAATGAAACACATCTAAGTATTTTAAAGATGCATAGAGGAATATATACACACACTCTACTAGATAAGAACTTTTGTAGAAACTAGATGGTTAAAAATTTTAAAAATGATTCCTCAACGTAGTGCATTGTTAACAAAGCTCTGTGATTCAAAGCCATGTCAGGCAATACTTCCTCATTACTGGGATTTGCAAGTGAGTTGAAGGGGGTTCTGACCTTCCAATCTGTCCATTTTGTTGCTCCTTTGTTTCTAGGACAATTAAACTTCCTATAATACATATGTACTTCTTATTTGTATTTTTCTTCAGCAGGGTTTTAAACAAAATCTGTGCAAGACTGTTGCTGAAGCAACAAAATTGGTTGCAGTTCATAGATTCTTTTTTTTTCCCTTTGCATTTATACAGCTGTAAGGAGGTGTCTTCTTGATCTGACCTCTCCTGTCCTGCAATTTGTGACAATAAATTGCAAAACACTGGATGTTTACCATGTGGATTGTTCTTTTAATTTATTGTGATTCTGTAGGCATAAGAAGAAATTTATCCTTGTGTAAAATAAAACTCTATCAAGCACATACTAGTCAGAGATACGTAAATTGAAATCTGAGATCTTCCCTTTTCCTTGTCCCTGTCCCCTTGCATGTAAGCTATACTATTTGCTCCTTTAACAGTCGGAAACTCTCTTACATTTGAGAACACTAGCCCGAGTTTGATACCAACACGTTTAATTGAATAAAAGCCTTCTGATGCTTTCTGGAAAATAGTAAACAGATTGTATCTTAAAGATGGCGTCCGCTTTTATGAACCAGTTGTTATTTTGGATAGTACTTTCGTGTTTGGGGAATAAAGCATAAATAATTGGAATATGATTTTGTTACCATTTATTTTTGCTGCTGTTCAAAAGAACTGGAGATAACTGCATTGGCTTTGTCTGTAGTGTGAAAGGTGCAATTTGTGTCAGCATTGCCAAGCTGACTTAATGCATGGCCTCAGGCTTTGTGGTTCATTTAAACCAGTAAAATCCCTGTAGCTGCTGAGGTGAGTGGTTTTGCCTTTTCCTCTTGTTCCTGCTCCATCCTGTACGCCAGCTCAGTGCTGACCAGAAACCTGATGTGAGCCAGCATTAGCACACCCGTGAGACCCACCAGCATGTGGTGGGACTGTCAGCATTGGCAAAAGGGACCACAGCAGGGGTCTGGGGCTTGTGATGGGGAATGTATTGGCCCGCTGCTGTTGGTGACACTATGATTTTCTGTGAGTGTAGTCTGGCAGGAAAGTGGCTCCTAAAATGTTTCTGCTGCTTGAGCTAGTGTGCAGCGTGGGCTCAGCTGCTCTGGGCTGTGGGTTAAATTAGTGTGAATCGTTGGTCCCATTGCTTGGTGCAGCCAATTCCTGGTTAGTTTGATTTCTCCCTCCATAGCTGCGAGCCAGGGAGAGAAGTCCTTACTCCATCTAACTCTGCTAACTGAGGATGTTACTGTCCTCCAGCTTTTTTACTATATGTCTGCCCAGAATTTGTTAGGGAGCCCTTCAGGCCAAATTAACCATGCTAACTTAAACAGCAAAAATGATCTGGGCTAGGCTGGCTGCTCCGTGTCCTGGTGTGCAGTAGGGATGTACCCGTGATTCCTCCTCGCAGCACAGTCGTGCTACACTTTGGCTCAACTCTTTATGAAATAGGTTACTGAAAGTAATGCAGAGAAAGTGATCCCTTAGTCTCCTCATCTTTGAATGTTTTTGTTAGTTTAAGTAATTTAGTGGGTTTATATGTCTTTCAGTGTAGAAAGGAAATGCTTCTTTTTCTACAGGAAAGGTAATCGGGTCAACTGAGGGATTGGACTAGATGATCTTTCGAGGTCCCTTCCAATCCCTGACATTCTGTGATTCTGTGAACTGGAGCTTTTTGTCACCTCTCATGCTTGCTTTCATGCTGTTTCCAGGGAAAATCTTCTTCTTTCTCTGTATCAAGAGCCCTCCCACTTTTTTTAAGTATAGCACCTTTAAACCTTCTGCATAGGTATTCCTACACATGGGTATTTCTACATCATCTGGCACTTGAACTGTTATTTTCTGTGCCTGTGAACTTCATGAAAGCTTATTCCCCACCCCCCCCGAACATAATACTATTTTGTCTGGAAGACATTAAACAAAAAAAATGAAATGCTGAAATAAGTGTGTATGTTTGTCTTTCTCTTGTGTATAAATTGGTCACTTATTTTTTTACTTCATTAATAATTGTTGATTTCTCACAGTAATGCAGATATAAGGAAGCAGACGTCAAGGGAAGAGACTTAATCACACAATAATCAGAGCTGGAATTTTAAATAGGACACATCATTAGCATGTTAATGAATTTTCTCACTTTGTGCCAGCTGCCCAAGTAGAAAAGATATTGCAGATGTAGTGCAAAAATCAGGCTTGGCTTACTGTGTTGAGAGCTGTCAGTGCTCCCTGTAAAGGAGATTTGACAAAAATCCTTTCATATTTTTAGAGATGCTCAAAAATATGATTTTCCCATTGCATAATAGAAGCATTGACAAGTAATGCTATTTATTAGCATTTTAGGATGAATAGTACTAATTTGCCCTTTAGACAGTAACTTTCTTCTAAGGGCTTCAGAACATTTCTATAAAAGTAATCAACTGTTACACTGTTTTACAGATAGGAAAGCCAGGGACACAGAGGTCATATAATTTTACCTGAAATGGTATTCTAGCATCATTGAATTAATCATTTGCAATAAACAGATTTGAAATCAAGTGATGCTTTGTGTGAGCTTTGCATTCTTCTAAGCTGTGGATATTTCTATAGCCTAAAACATAATGGTTCTGGGAAGATCACTGAAGATCACTGTGCTTTACTGTTGAGCAGAGCTGCCTTATAAAGTCAGAAGGTTCTGTTATGACAAGGAAAAGAACTGCTTTGCAGCCCAAAACAACCAAAACCGTGTTCCAGACAAGTGAAGCTTAATTACTTGCCTGTCTGCCAAATTGCTGGATTGAGTTTATAAGTTCTGGCTTGGGTTGATTGACATTTGTAACCCAGGGCTGGAAATGAAACCTATCCTCTTGTCTGGGTTTTCTCATTTCCAGTACTGATGGGCAGGTTTTCCTGCCTCATTTGCTGAATTCCTTTTGTGCCTGCACTCAGCCATTTTCTGCCCCCATCACACTTTTGGGAAAGCATCTCCTGGTAAATAATGTGTGTATGCACAAAACTAGGGGGGCTATATTTTGTGATCTGATTGCTAAGTCATCTTAAGTAGAATTTATATACTGAATTAATTTCTAGAGGAAATGTAAAATAAAGGCTATCATGCACATCAAAGTAACTTTTTAACTCTTTTAAAAAAAACTGTTGTTTGGAGGCTGATACTTCAGTCTGTACTGCTCAACTCTCATTGTCATAATTGAGTTTTATTGTCTTAGAAATTGCTTGTGTAAGTCCTAAAGCTCTTACCAGCCTGCTTGTAGAGTCAGGCTTTCTGGAATTGAACAGATATATTTATTAAATAATGAATTAGATGTAGCAGAGATATTTCTTAGGAAGCTGTTTTTTTGTTTTTGTTTTTATAACACTCAGGTTTTTTTCTCTTGTTCAATGCACATACTCTGCATGCTTGGACATAATATCTCATAGCTTTTCGTCCTCTAACAGAAGAGAAACCTATCGAAAAATTTTATGTTTTGACTTACCTAATTAATAATAAAATGTGTTCAGAATGTACTCTGAAGAATAACGAAATTCTCCTAGTCTTTTTACAATCATTGTTCAAGAAGCTGAACATTTAGCCATTGTGGAGGATGCATTTAATTAGCCTGAAGCTTAATATTATGTGGACAGCAGAAATAACTAGTGGTGCTGCTTAAAGTAGTACTGGCTTTGCATACTGAAATATTTATGAAAAGCAGGTTCTATGCTTCATGTGCAATTGTATAGGATGTGATTTACCAAACTGTTATGACCATTTACTGCAAAGCATTTTTACTCTCTTTCAAAGGCACATTTTTATTCTGACAGGTTCAACACTGGAAGTCTTGCAATAGCATGTGCTTCCCACTGGGAAGCCTTTATTTTTTTTTTTTTTAGTTTAAATATTTGTTTTTAATAATAGCTGTTATGCAAAAGCTTCTCTATTTCTCTTTCTGACTGTTTTTTGTAATGCTGTTTGAAAATGTCCAAAGATTATTAAAAACTTAATACTGCTTTTAACTATTTCAAAAAATACCAATTCAGTATCTGCCTATGACATGACAAAAATTATTCCATGTTTTGCTTTACTGATCTTTCAGGCGGTGATTTTAATTTTTTTCCTCAGTGCTGGTTTTTCTGCAACAAATAGACTTTCCATATTGTTTCCACAGTTCATCCTAGGTCTGTGCAATTATCGGATTCTAAACTGAAAGGATGAAACTTTTGATTGCTTCTGTTTAAATAAATCATTAAAGGAGAACCACATAGCGTGTAACAGATGGGCTTCCATGAGGAAGAAGCTGTTCTGAGTCTCATTGTGTGTCCACTTCTAATTTGTGCAAGGTCATTACATTCTGCGTGTCATACCTATATGAAATGCTGGTTGTCATTCAAGTGACTAGTAAAATGGAACAGCTTATTGCTTATGTCTGTGGCCATCTCTGTTTAAACAGTGATTTTGTCAGATTTAGCCAGCGTTCACTCTATTTATCCTTTCAGAGAAAGTATAAAACCCTTGGTAGCGATGCAGGAATGGGACTGGAACCGCAGCTGGTAGTGTCATTTATTCTGAGCTGACATTCAACTGATGCTCCCAAGTAGCATTCTCCAGCCTTCTGTCAGGCAGCGTGTAAAAGCCAGGTCAGTGTAAGAAAAGAAAAGGAAAAAACAACAACAAAAAACCCCAAGAAGCTCAACCTTGCAGAGCTCCTTTTGTGTTTTCAGGGCCAGGTACAGCCTGAGTAATTGCATTCTGCTCATCAGTATTTTCTCTGCTGTTTCATTTGAAAAATTGGTATTTCTGCATTTGCTTGGACGTGTAGTGTTATGCATATTGCGTGCTTGTCTGCATTTCACAGATTTTGAGCATGATTCTCATTTTCTTGGGTCATTTTTAAAGCATTTGGGATCTTTCAGGTTAAGTATACCCATCTACATCTTTTGGTCTTTTTAATTCTATAACGGTAGTCACTGCATTTCAAATTATTACAAGCTTTCAGGATCAAATTCAGACCAATGGTTTACATTCCGTGTCATGGTTCCACAAAATCTATATAAAATAAGTAAACCAATTTTTTTTTAGTAACATCTCTGCTAAATATTATTTAATTGTAAATAGTTGAGGGTGTTTTGTGTTGTGGAATTGCCTTTTTTGATAAGTATTATCTGTAGACTTCAGTGACATACAAAGAGTAAGTTCTGCTAAGCATTTCCTATAACTAATACATGTAATACATATTTTATTTTAGACATTAATTTTTGTCAGGATTGAAAAGATTGGAAACCAGTCTGTTTTAGCATAATTAACTTTGCCATATGTCTTGAGTCACTTGTAATTGTGTTTCGTATAATGGTGATTATAAAGGTCATCTTGTCTGATGTTGTTCATTTAAATATGTAAAATACTTTATGATTTTCACTTGGAGGATAGGGGTTTATTTTATATAAATGCAATGGAAGTATTAAATTTAATCTGGCAATTCTGTATAATTAGATGCAAATATCTGTAATATAGGAAATACGAAATATGTGTTCAGGCAACTTGAACTGACACAGCAGTTTGGTTCAAAGCCCACTGATATCTATAGGGGTCTTTGATCAGGCCTTTTCTCTGTTGATGCTCAAAGGTGAGCTATCTCTTTCTTCTGAGATCTGATGGTATGAACTTTACTGACATGTTTTATATACCAATGTAATATTCTTTCTTTGTAGACAGCACAGTATGACCTAATTACACATAGAACAGTAACTCCTGAAATGACCCAGTACTGGTTTTGCAGTCATAGGGGTGGTTATGTACGAGGTGCAAGGAACAGAGCTTGGTCTGAAGTTGTATGCTGCATCTCTTCAGGGAAAGTGATCATCTCATCTTTAACTAGGATAATCAGTAAAGACATCAAGGTTTCCTAAGTTGTAGTGCAACAGAAATACAGAATGGTTCTGTAGGAATCATGGAAGTGCAATCTCATGGTGAAAAGTGTTACTGAACAGCCTTCTGCTGCAGTGAGAGATGGACAACCTTGACCCTGTCATGCAACATACATACTTTAATGTGCTGGTGTACATACAAACAAGCAAGCAGAAAGTTCTGATAACAAACCAGACAACTTATCCTTTTGCATCTGAAATGCTATTGCCACCTATATACACAATGCATTAAACTTTTGGGGTGTATATAATACCAAATTATTCGTGGTTTGCCAGGTTTCTGCATTACTCCACTTTTAGTTCAGCTGCTTCAACTGATGGAGTTGCAACATGATAGATACAAAACAACACACATGAGTGGATTTGGAATAAATTTGAAAGTGTATACGACCAATTTTAATAATTCTTCAGTGGATTCTAATTTTGCAGCTGCATCTTTTGAGATACTGGGCTCAGATTGAACTTTCATGATTTCTTTTTAATGACTGTAACTAGTTTCAGAAGTTTGAGGTGCTAAGGTGCTAGAAAGCTAGGATTAAAAAAGAAAGAAAAAATAGTGTCTTCTGCTCATTGGACAGATGGAACGTGTTCCCATATGAAATTCTAACTACTATAGCATGACACTAACCCTGGTGACAACCCACAAACACTCTTTAAGGTTTGCCTCTTCTTCTGGAGTTTGAGCAGGTAGTACTGTTATACTACTGTACTTTCTGGTTTATTTCATTGTGAAGCTCTTTTTTCTGATGGTGTACAGCTGCCAGCTCTATGTCTTGTGTTAAGAGAATTCCAATTTTGGCAGAGTTGTGTCTGTCTGGAGCTGCTCAGAGGCAGGCAGAAAGGTGGAACCTCCCTGAGGGTGGTGGGATGCTCAGAAGAGGACCAATAAAACTGCTAACATATGTACTTACACTTAACAGATAGGATCAAATTAACTTTCAAAGAAAGATAAATACTACTTTCCTTGTCTGACAGATGAGGTAACTGAGACACTCAGGTAATTGCTTTGTGGTTCTGTTCGTTTTGCCATTTCTTATAGGTACTACTGTATGTATTTGTTCAGGACCTGTTGGGTGGGATTACAGCATGTGTTTGATAACTTGATCCTGAAACATTAATGCGTTGGAAGTATGAAAACAGTGTTTGGCCTCCTAAAACCCCAAACTTTTATTGAAAAAATAGTAAACAGTTGGCTTAGCATTCACAGGTTTCTTTATTTTATAAAGTTATATTAATTTCAGTTTTGATTCTCAGTGTCATGCAGCAGGGTTTTGCTTTGTTTTCTTGTTTTTCCTTTTTTTTTTCCTTTTCTTTTAACATTGTTCAAGTTATGTTAACATGCCATGATATTTTCAGGTCCCAAAAACATGCAAAGGATTCTTTAGGATGCTTTGCATAATTTACTTTCCTTTGAGAATGAGTATCAGTATAGAGATGGGTGGGATATTTAAGTGTCAGTTGTTTTCAAGTAGCACTTCAGTGAAACCAGTCAGGCAGTTATGCTTCCGAAGACTCAAGCTTTCTGCAGATTGAAAATAAAAATCGTACAGCGTTTTACATTCAGTTAGTAATTTGAATTTTATTTAATTTTTTTTAGCTGTAAGCAAGAAAATGTTGTTTTGGGATCATCTGGGATCACTGATGTAAAATTGATGTCCTATAACAGGATTATACTGTAGCAGAACCAGAGAGTTGAAGATATTGTTTAACTTTTTAGTTACAGGTGTTTTTTCGTATTTATGTATTTTGATTCAAAATCTTTGCGCATTAATACATTTCCACCTAAAAGTTTTCATTCAAGAGTTTTGGCAGTGTTCTCGGGTTACAGTGTGCAAGTGTAATTCTGTGCTTGCATCCAATGCCTGCCATTTGTAAAGAACTGTATTTCCTTATGTTGATGGTAAACTCACCTCAGTGACTGAATGAAAAGTCAGATCATTTTCTTAGATGTTATCTTTCATCTTTTCTTTGATATTGGCTGGCAATATTCAGGTACAGTGTCTAGGAGTACGTACATCTAAGTCAAAGAAACCCCTGGGATACCATACCATTTGGAATACATGAAATACAGGGGTTTTTTCCAGTTTTTGTTCCTGTTGTCAACAGCAGAGTAGTTAGATCTTTCTGCCTCATTCTTTCTTTTTACTGGTCTAAGGTTTTCTTTGAGATGTTTGCAATTACAGTAGTGAAGATACAAGCTAAGTGAAGGTTTCTGTAATTAAGATATTGTAAAATAGGGATGTTATCAGCCTCAACTGACTTTTCACTTAATAATTATATACTTAAAATGAATGAAACTACTATCTGCTGTATAGTTTGTTACTTGAATCACCACAGGGTTCCAGGCATGCTGCAGATGTTATACCTACAGATATGCAGAAGTATAACCAAATCTGGAGTAATGGAAAATATTTATTGAAAGATGGGGGAGCTATAACATCTGATGATAAAACCAGAATTAAACCACTGAATTTGTAATCCTCTCTAGAACAGCTGATTTTGTCCCCAAAATTATTTTAATGCTGTATGCATTATCCTAAAGAAGGCTTTACAATAGAAAACCACTTCTGATTCACACCTTTTACCAAGGTACAAAAGTGGAAATGCAGAGAATTCAAAAGGAAGAGAGAGAGAGATTATTTGTTCTGACTGTGATTCCCCAGAGAAAATGTATTTACAATTCCTGGGTTTTTTTCTCTAAGCTTTTTGTCTTTTTCTGTACTTCCATTAAATCCCAGCTGATTACTCTGAGGCAATGGAAATCTTATTATATAAAGCAGAGTTAAGTACCTTGTATCTCCTATTCAGGAACTGAAAGTTTTAATCCAAGAATTTTCTTCCTCCCTTTGACCTTGGAGACATAAACTGGAGTAAAAGGCACAAAACCAAGGAATTGCTAATGCCTGGGCTCAGGAGCTGAAACTGTATCCTTTGGTTTGAGTTCCCTTTTCACTGGAGCAGGAACAGAGAGTTTGCTCATGTTTCAGTTGATTTGTGCCACTGTTTCCTTGTGTGAGGAGTGGAGGTAACGACAGCTTCTCTTATAATTATGTTGAGGTCTGTGGACTCAATGCTTAAGCACAGGAGATGGTAGTAGCAGGCTGTAGTACATGACCAGGATTTTGTCACCTCTAATTGGACAGAATCTGTGGTCCGTGTGCAGCAGGTGCTAGTGAATGGTATTATTTCTGATTACCTATTAGATTTCAGCTGATAGGCTGAGATCATGTAAGAAATACATCAAACTGGATATTCAAAAGATAACTCTTTTTTGTTGTGTTTGAACCCTGGTTTATTTCTTTATTAAAAAGATATTGTAGTAGGCAGAATAGAATTAAAACTTTTAATTATGCTAACTGAAAAGAAGATTCAGTCATCATATTTGCGGAAGATATTTGATTTGATGTGCATGTTGAAGGCTTGGGTAAAGATAAACAGGCAGTGTTTGCCAAGCTGCATAAGATTAAACAGTTCATTACCTGTTGGAATTATCAGCTGGAAGACACATTGCATAATTTGGACTACAACCTTTATATGCTTTTGGCTGGATTATGCCTCTTATCTAGGGAGGTGCATTGAAATATAATTAACAATGTGAGCTGGAAATGGCAGGCTGAAACTATGTGTATTTTTGTGCAGATAAACAATCCTAAATCTAGATCAGTAGTCATTGTAACATTTTTTCTAGTAGTTTTTTCCTACTTCCTGTATTCTAAAACATTGTACAGAGAAAAATTATCTGTGCTCCAAGCCAGAGAAAAGCAAATAGGCACCAGCCCTGTGCTCCTGTGGGCTTGACTTAAGGAACCTTTGGAAAATACTAGATCCTTCAGAAAACAACAGGAATTGCAAATCTCTTGTATTCTTGGAGTGTTTTGTTTGAGACAGAATTTTGAACACGGAGGCAGAAATTCAGATCCATTGCTATGAGTAAGAGGTTTTCCTTCAGTTTCAGCAGAGTTCAGGGTTTCACCTCTGGCATTCTGCTATATGGAAATTGTAGCATCTGTTTCTGATCTGAAAGTATGACCTGAATGAAATGTATTGGTCTTGTATTTTCAGGTTTCCATTATACAGTCTTGAGGGTATGTAAGTGTTCTTGTTAATTCTCATCTAGTGATCAGAATAAAAATTTGCACATCATAGTAGAAAAATGTTAAAACCCTGGTATGAAGTTTATTCCTTTTGTTCAGTACCTGTGGAAAAAAAAAAGCTGTGTAAGTACCAGTGTAATGTACCATCATTCATGAGCTCATGAAGTGGTCAGCCACGTTCTCAGATTTCAGGATATTACTGCAGTGGGAGAGATGTCACTTAAATAAGTCTTGGCACTGACTGAACCATCCAACATTGTATTGTCCTTTTTAGCACCTTAGATGGAACTACAAAAGCATAGGTGTGAAAATTTGTTAACTTAGCTCTTTTTTTTTTTCCTCCGTGTGCTTTCTGTTTACATGCTAAGTAATGACAGTGTTTTGGGATAAACTGAAAGATATCAAAACTCTAGAGAGGGTCATAACTATTCCTGCAACTTTCTGCTGCTGAACATAGTTTTCAGCCATTTCTGTGAGTGCTTGGCTTAGTCTTTTGCTAGCCCAAAAAAGTGTGAATGGCTTGTCAGTGTAGCCTGAAGATGCTCCATGGGCAAATTGGCCAATAGTCAAAGTGATTTTGCCTACAACCTCTCTGCAGTAAGAATTATAGACCAGAGGAAATTGAAAAATAAAGCTCCTGTATTATATGAATAGTTTTTGCCAATGAGGCTGCTTAAAATCAGTTGTAGGTATGAGCTCTCTTTGTTCTGTCGTTGCAGGCAGCCTGAGACAGTATTGTACCTTTGTTCAGGTAGTTGAGAGCATTCTCCATTGCCTGGAGTTTGTCTTGAGTAAAATATAAGTGTATTTGCACTGATCACAGAATTGGTTTGCACAGCAGTTGGAAGAAAAAAAGAAATAAAACTTGTAATTTAAAAAAATATTTCTGTTTCATATCTTTGAACGTCAGAGATGGCACTCAATGATGGAACTAAGTCAGTACTTTCAAAAATTGAACTTGTAGAGCAGTCATGGGAGATGAAAGGGTTGGGAGACAGGCCTAGTCATGGAAGGCTCAAGGTGCTTAGTGTGTCTGCTCAGCTTAATGAACAGAAGTGTGAGATCATTTGATGGCAGTTTGCAGCTGCCTGCTCAGAGACCAGAACTGGATAGTGGAGAGATCTTTATGGTGATAGACAAAAGCAGAAGCGATCACTTCTAGTGATGAGCAATTGAAGCTTGACAACTCTAGATTAAAAAATGAGTCAGTCACCTTTTAACTGACAGGACAATTGGCGTTTGCCAGAGTTCAGCAAAGATTGTTGTAAATTCCCAGTAACTGTTTGGGTTTTTTATACCTAGTTCCAGCTGGAATGAATTCAGAGAAATCTTACTGCCTGTGTTTTGCAGCTGACCAGGATCAGTGAATGCAATAATCTCTGTTAGACTTGTGTTCTGGAACTGTTGTTTTATCAATAGGATGGTAACTAGAGAAGATATTCCTATTTTGGTGTGGGTTTTTTTTTTTTTTTTAATGAATGAGGCTCAGTGCAGAATGTTATTAACATTTTCTATTAGTTTTACAATTCACTGGATTCTGCAGTAACTCCTGGTTCTCTTCCTTCTCCCTTTTTTCTTTCATTTTTAATTTACTAGCTTCTGATACTTTTTTCCGTCTCCGCATGGTTTGTTTTCTTGTCCAGCTTACACTATATGAAATTGTTTTCTTACAATTCAATAATTCATTGAAGTTCTGCTCATCTGAGCTCCTAATCATGTGGAGCACAATTTCACACCTTTTCCGGGGCAGTGCATAATTCACCAAGACCATTCTCCCTACCTGATTTATTTATTCTCAAAAGAAGCTGCCATGTCCAAGTCTTCTCTGACTTGTTTAATTCCTCAGTGGCACAGTATGTAGGTGTTGTCTCATTGTTATGCTGCTTGCATTTTGCCTCTCATGGTGACCCCTGCTGAGGTTACTTATGTAGTGTATGAGTGGATTGGTTAGGGAAATGGAGCCTGCAGGAAAACACAGAACACTCTGAAAACATAGAGCATTTTACAAGCTGTCTGCCTGACCTTGAAAACAAATATTCACTGGTCTAAATGGAAGATGTATTCATAGTTTTGCAGGATAAAGTACCAGGGCACCAGGATCTTTTGCTGTATTAGAATACTTTGTCACAGCACTGAAATGTTGTACTGCAGCTGAGGACCATCAGGATATACATTTATTAGTTAGTTCTGCTTCTATAGCATCCCCCTAGGCAGGGTACCAGTCATCCTTTGATGCTTTTCAAAGAAATATAAAGAAGTAAGAAAATCTGGATATTTAAAAATTCTCTTGGGTTTTGGGAGTTGTTTTAAAAGTTCTGAATCCCTAGAGTCTGTCGTATTTGGCATTCCTATGTTTATTTCATACCCTCTTTCTAGCATTAAGTGAAGCATGTGCTTTAATACTTTTCCATGTCTGATAAATGCAATGCATCTCTGCAGCAGGAAAAAAGTTATAACCTTTAAAATCTGAGTATTAAGTTTTTTACAACTTTTTTTTCTTTAGTTGTTCTTCCTGCTTTTGCTATATGTTTACTTTCATTGTAAGCCTCCATCTTCCTAAGTCCAGTTGACATGTATTTTTCCTTTATTTATCTTTTACTTATGTCTTTCTTCATCTCTATTCAAACCTTGTGTTTTCTGTAGTCTTTTTATTTGTATCTGTGTATGTGCAAAATAATTTCATTTAGTTTATTATGCCATTCTCTCATAATTTTTCTGATGCAAATGGTTCCTGAAGTAAGCTGTGTGGTCAGACTTTGCTGTTAATTTAACTTTTTATTCTGTAAATTATTTTCATTATTGTTTTTATTTTTTCCTAGTTTTCCATACTTGATGCTTAACATTACTTTTTTCTTTTTTTTTTTAAATGGCAGGCTGGTTCCTTTGTTCAATCCACATGTAGCAAAACCTGAGTTACAGAAAGATTGTTCATTCTACTTGCATGATTCTGTGGACTTGGTAGTTAAATGGTTGCTCTAAAAATTGCCAATACTTGCTGACAAGTATTTTTCCAGCCTAGAATTTTAGTGGAAGAGAATAAGCCTCTTTCTCCTGTGTACATACCTTCTTCTTGCTATCCCAAGAAATTTCTTCAGGCTGTATTTTACTCTTTGTGCAGTGTAAACCAGCAGGGACTAACTGACAGTATTTCACTCCCCGCTCCTAGCAGCAATGTGTCTGAAATTCTCAAAGCAGGAGACTCATCTCTGTTTAGTTAAGTAGTGCTCTATGCTACCAGGTCCTTTTCCTGTCCCAGAACAGGTGGCTGCTGTGATGAAGTGCCTCCACTCAAAATACTCCTTTCCCTTGCTATAAGGTGGTCTGCTCTTCTTAATGATAACCAGGTTAGAGACAACACTGGGCAGCTCTCAGGTGGACATACACTGTTGTACAGTTTCTTTGTCACAAACCTGCTATTTTTCTTACCCTGCCCATTATCCAAGTTCGATGCGGTGCTTAAAGGGTTTGTGGCTGATAACTCTGGTTTAGTTGTGCCATCGCACATCACAAATGTGTGTTTCCTTCAGCAGTGTTTTTCAGGTTCCCATCTGTTCTTTCAGTTGCACGTTCGTGAAAGGACCATGTTGAGCTGTGATGAAGTACTAAGCTCTCAAGGCAAAGTGTGATGATCCCACAAAGGAGTATTTATCCTGTGTTAAGTGTCAGGGAGCCCAAGATGACTTGGCTTTGGAATGATTTCTTTCTTTCTGTCTTTCTTTCCTCTATGGTGTTTTGCTGCTGAACAGTAGGACTGGTGATGAACTTGTATACTCAAGATATTTCTGGAAATTACATTAGCCATAAAGTTTAAAAAGGCAAAATGATCAATTTCTGGAAACAGCCTACCTAAAATGGTTGCTTAATGAAGAATTCTGCTTCAGTACATAGGTATTCTTCAGGGAATAGTTCTAGTCGGAGTATTGTGAGCTTTTAATGTTATAAAGTAGGTAAAAAACATAGTAATAGAAGAGTCACTGTCCAAGAATATCTCTGTAATAAGAGATTAGGTAGGAAAAGTTATCTGCCTGTCTAGCAGTCAAAGGTCACTAGCACAGGCAGAACTCATTTAGCTTTTGTTCCCTATTCCTGTTGTAGGTGATTGCTGTTTTCACACATTATTTTTGTTATTTTGGCTCGCTATGTGTGAGTGACAGCAAGCTCTTTAACTCTTCCCAGCTTTGGGAACCACCTCCCCCACCTGTCTGAAATGACAGTGCCTCTGTAAGTTTTGATAAGGCATTCTTTAAAACAGAGCTTAATCTGCCATCATTTATTTTATTAGATTGAAATATGTTCTTGCTGCCCCCTTTTCTGAGAGTTATTGCTTGAGCTATCACAGGCAAATCTGATTTACTGTAAACAGTCGTAACACCAGAGCAGG
>NW_010337967.1:68820-152530 GCF_000700745.2 Antrostomus carolinensis
CGATTTGCTAGCAGAGAGAAAGTAACATTAAGTTAAACTGTTGTAGCATTCACTGGAGCCTTGTATCATCAGCTCTGCCAGTTTAACTGAGTATTACAAGGAGCCTTACACTAGTTCTTGTTTTGCCATTTCGTGCCTGTGTTATCAGAGAGCAGCGAGGAGGCACTTCCCTGCCTGGCAGGTGTGGTACTGGCTCAGCTCAGTTGAAACTGGTAGTAAATCAGCTGCAATGAAGAAGAAGGGAAGGGTCCGTTCCTCTGTTGTCCTGAGGGGGCAGCTGTGATTTGGATACTGCAAATAATTTATTTTTCATTTTGTTTAATGAACTGGAAAATTGAGGGAGGGAAAAAAAAATCTTCAATGAAAGAATTTAAGCGGGGGCAGGGAGGAGGCATGAAAGCTGAGGATACATTTGAAGAGAAGGTATTGTAGATTGGAAGAAGCTCTTGATTTAGTAATGTGTGAAATGTTTCCTTCAGCCAAAAGCAAAGCTTAAGCCTCCTCCCCTTGTAAACCTCCAGAATCAGGTGAATTATTATTTATTTTTTTTTTCCCCACTTAAATTAGAAGTGGGAGACCAGTGTCCCAATGACTGGGGTGCTATCTCAGCATACAATATCTGCATTCAGTTTCTCCTTTGTCTAGGATTTGAATGCACCTCTCTGGCTCCCCTGACCTGCAGAGCAGGAGCAGAGGCAAGGCTGGAGGGTAGTGATGGGTCCCCAGTAGCTGAACGTGCTCTGGAGGGGGAACTGTGCTATCACCTCTGTGTCCTGACTACCGTACTGGAATGTTTTCCTTTTAGAGGTTATAAAACTCATCTGGCTTTATCATTCGTTGCTTTTCCTTGAGCAAACTGTCTCTGGAGCCGTGGGAAGTTGTAATTATGCAATTTATATGATTTATTGCTTGCACTCAACAGCCACTCTGCGCTGCTGTTTCCGTTACTTCTGAATTGGATCCATTTAAGAGTTTGATGTTCTTACAAATAGCACATAAATCTAATTATGGGTCTTATTTGGGTAATAATTAATTTCAAATTTTCAAGAATGATTTAATTTAGAGAAAAACTTCACGTTTGCTGAATTTTTTTTGGTGTGTGGGCTAAAGGGTCACTATTTTTGCACACGAGAGATGCCTTACTGCAGGGTTTTACACCGTGAGAGGCAAGCTCTGTACTCCTTAAGGCAGCAAATGTCACATTTTACATTAAAAAATAAAAAGCAAGCAAATTTTTAGCATTAAGTTTTTCCACGTAATACCATTTATGCTGCCTCCAAACATTCCTTCTGACCTTGGTGAAAGGCTGTAATTAATCTGCAATTAAAGGAATGATAGCCTTTCAGAGACCGGCAGCCTCCTCTGCTGTCATGGCAGCACGAGAGGGCGGTATTGCCACGAGAGAGGCGCGCCGCACGGTCGCCAGTGGGCTGCGAATGGGGAGACCCTCTTGCCAGAGACCCTCCACAGCAGCCTCCCTCACAATCCTACCCTCAACTTTGGATCCCCACCTTTCGTCCAGCAAAATACAGGCTGGAATAAGATAGATCAGCATGGGTGCAGCGTTTCTTGGTAGACAGGCGTCCTCTTAAAACCTGATTTAAGATTGTTATTCTGGGTTTTGAATTGCATTTTGGTCTGTCTGGGTTCTTATTGAATGTGCACCTTGCTGTAATATTCCAGATGGCTGTCATCTTAACAATAGATAAGAATTAAGAATGGTAATAGGGGCTATTTTATTTAAATCCACTTCTTTATCTTTCATTACTTATTCACATTATACCCTGGTGCTGTATTCAAAACACTTGAGGATTTAACAAGGGGAAAAATAACCATTTGAATTAGGATATTATGTTGGCACCTTTCCTGATGGTAAATTTTTAAAGCGATAGTGCATTATGGAAGAGCTGAAGCTGTTTCACAAGGAAGAGCATACCTCCCAAACTCAAAATTGTGTTCAAGTTGCACTTACAGGCGAAGAGTTAATTCTAAAGAAGGAAAAGACCAACTTACATAATTGGGTGGGAAAGCATCACAAACAGGTATGCTAACAGACCTCGTGTGTGTGCTGCTAATGTGATACGACTGAGGTGAACCTTGTTAATCACAGTAATAATAAGACTCTTAAAATTACCATAGGAGCACAGAGGGAGCATACCACACATGTATTTCTTGCTACTTCTACTGCTGCCTGATGGGAATAATGATATTCTGTTTCCTATATACCTGTTCAAAAACAGAGTCCTGAGGAGTGTGAGGGATCTTTTTATTTTAGATGCTGAATGAAAAAGGGCATGGTACAGTCTGTGTAATCAGTGGAACAGATAAGAAGAAACTTTTACAAAGTTTTTGTAAAAACTTTGCTAAGTTTTTTGATTTACTGGAGCATCACAGAATGTTTTGCTGAGACTTCTGACTAAAACTTCCTGAAGCAAAGAATGCAAACCAGATAGTAAATACAGTGGTCTGGGAAATGGGATATCCACGTACAGGTCCATGCATGGCTTGATTCAGAGCGATCTTGGATATTGATTTCTTCACAGAATGAGGTGGTGGAGGAGTAGAGAAGTCATGCAGGGCCTCTAGCCCTCCTTGTCTCTGCACCAGATTTCCTGGGATGGATGAGTCTCCCTTCTCACTTGTAAACAGACGCTTTAAGAAAATTAATGTTTCTTGAAACAGTAACCTAACTTCAAAATAGAACAGTGCCTCTTTGAAACTGAATTATTATCCCTGCTCAGTGCTGATGACACTGCAACATGTAATGAAGCCAAATTTTAAAATGTCTGTGTAGCAATGAGTGATTGTGCTGCATAAACTGTTTTTTCATAGAGGGTGAATCTCCTCAAATGCCAGTACAGGGAGGAAACAAGCAGGTGCATTGACACGGCTGTAGGTTTTTTTCTGTGTTGCCACTGTGTGCATGAAATTAGCCTTCTGTCCATGATAATTTTTACTGACAGAGATGGGAGCACCATTTTCCTTTGTTACTTGTGGGATTTGAGCTTGCTAAGAGAGTTTGTTTGGTTCATAACAACCATGCTTAATTTTAGGACAGCCAAATGCTTCAAGTAATTGCTAATGAAGGGCAGGCCCTTCTGCATCTTGATTTCCATGTTCAGGATGGATCTTCTCATGGCAGATTTCTGAGTTGTTGGTAGTCTAGATAAAATGAGTTGTAGGTCATTGTCCACTTTCCTACAGGCTACAGCTCAACCTGTCTTGGTATTTTATACCTTGATGGGAATTGCACATGAGAACTAGCACTGCTTTATAAGCATGGTGCTTGAATTCTCTCTAAGGCCTATTCCCTGAAAGCTGGGGTTTAGCTTCATTGGAATAGTGGAATGGAATCAGGGGATGCTGTAACTGTGAGTACTCACTAATGCTCGTGTTGTGGTGTGTATGTACACTGACTTGAGAGTGTCAGATTTAACATCTTTGTAACCCATTAAGATGCCATACGTTGTTAATGATTTTAATAGCCCTCGAGTGTCTGTCTCTTGACTACTTACCTTAATACAAACTTTTAATTTTAGGATCTGTGTTATAAATGCAGTTCCAGTTTTCATGAGTGTTACTGCTAACCTGTGTCTTGGTACGCACGTGCAACGTACCGTGCTCATATACTGTCAGACTTACTATGTCAATAAGACTTCATGTGTTATCCATCAGTCTGAACTAGAACTTAATGGTGGTGTGCTAGGATGAAAAACTGTCTGGTTCTGTACCAACAGGGAACGTAAAAATATCAGTAATTTGCCAAGTGTATAAAATATATGTTGGCAAAACCCTTCCTTTCTGATACAGTTACTCTCCTATAGAAGACACAAACAGCTGATTGTTGCTGGTAAATCTAGTGTAGCATGTTCTTAGCAAGGTAGTAGATACATAGAAGGAATCATCCTGTAACAAAAATACGGATTCTTTTTACTTAGCATGCGCTACCTGCGTGTTTTTGGAGCTCAACAAAATTGCAGGATGTGCATGTGTAGCTAAAAGCCCCATCAGACTGATCGAAACATTTATAAAGCACTCCTGATCAATGGAGTGAAGACAATGTGAAATATGTTTTAGGGGGAGATATTATTATCTGTGAGAATCAATACAAATGTTGTGGGCAAATTACTGTTTCAGAATATGATTTGTTATGTTAAGGTATGCAGCCATTTTCCTTTCAGTGCTAGTGTTTAGCCATTTGTTTAGCAATAAGAGGAAAATGTGAATTTCATAGTTGACCTTACTGAGATTTTTTTTTTCCTTTAATTTTATTTTTTTAATGAGTTAACTTTTCTAATCTATTGTATGGAAGATGGGAAAACCTGCACATGGACTTGCAGTTGGATTGCACTGATCTCTGGAATTCTCTCTTGTTTTTCTTGGGAGATGAAAACCTGGTATAAAATGAAACCTGGACAGTTTTAATGAACTCAGGTTTCTGAGCTCCTTTTATGCACAATTAAAATGACAACTAAGGAGGGAATGGGAATAGCTCTTGAAAGTTAAGTCATCATCACCCAACACTCCTGGAAGTATCATGTAAGAGAATTTCAAAATGGTGGTCAGGATCTAAAGCCTCTGTGGCCTTGCAATCAGCAGTTTCTCTTCCCATGAGTTTCTGTGACATATTCTGAGTAATTTAAATCTCTTTAATAAAGGACTTTCTTATCAAGCCTTTTTTCTGTTGACTTTTGATTACAGCTCTGTTTTGCTCAGTGCAATTTGTTTGGTCTGTGTGTGCTGGGACATGTCTTTGTCTTCCATCCAGAAAGGTTATCGAGGTGGAAAGAAATTAATTTAGGTGATTGTCCTTAAAAGGCTGCTCTAAGGGTACTCCTTTGATGTGTGTACATGCATACAGTTAATGTAGTGTGCCAAAAATGCCTACCCTGCTGTGCCCTAGTGTCTCCAGTTCATGCTAGGACAGGACAAGGGTAGAAATATGAAGCCGAATTTCTGTTGTTATGTGTGGCTACTGGAAAGCATATCATCCACATCCCTGCCTGTTTACACGCAAGTAGTTTTATGCGTTCAGAGTGCAATTATTGATGCAGCAGTACCATGCAAAACTGATTTATTTTTGTTTTTCAGAACCTAATTCTACAGATTTGGCTGTTTCTAACTTGCCTTTCCAAGGGAAATGGACACTTCAGCAGGGGTTTGTGTAAGGTGTGCTTACGGGCCCGTGACAAACAGCAAGATTTCTACCAGGATCATAGAAACCAGGCTTAGTCTTTATGCATCTGAATTTCGAAGGTTGTGCTGTAAGCGCAACTGAAAACAAGTATGTGAAGATCAGTTTAGGAAAAAATGAACCCTCAATTACAATATGACCACTGGAACACTGGGTTATGGGTTATGGATTTGTATGGAGGGGGCGCTAGTGTCAGGGTGAAATGAGGGAGATGGGTATGAATGAGATGGAAATGTTAGAGGGTGATACAAAAAGAGGTTGGTAACCTGTTGTGAAAACCCTTGATAAGCAGATTACCGTGTTACAGTCCCTGTTTCAGCTGAGTTTCATTCCTCAGGACTGTGGTGCAAAGCAGAGTTCCTGTGGAAGCTGCTGTGAAGACAGCATCCTTTCATAGTTTGCTCAGGTGGTTAGTTGTGTGTAAAGATTTATAAAAGTAATTTCAAGAGTTGTCTTACTGCTTCTGCTGTCAGATACGGATGAGTTCAAAGCTGTGAAACTATTTAAAGAGGTCTCTGGAATTCAGAATATAAACTTCTCTCTAAAGATTTTATGACAAAAATGCTTTGGGGAGGAGTTTATCAAGTGTCTGGTGCTTATTCTCAGTAACTAATGTGTCCTACTATCTTAGCATTTAACGTAATACGTGCATGCATGGCATTAAATTGTGAAGTGATAGTCAAGCTAAAAATAATGGTTTGATCTTCATGATAAGTTTCAAGGGCTGCAAAATCTTGTGGAAAATGCTTATTAGGATTCATTGGTTTTACCCAGAGGACTCTATTGAAACATTAAGCAATTTTTGGCTTTTTGTCACGTTAATCATGAAGGTCATGTGATACCACAGAACTTGGAAAGGCTGAATTGTGTGCAGAGGGTCTTTGCGGCTGTCAAAACAGTAATTTTAGTGGGGGGTTTTGCAGGCACTGTGTGGGGCTTACTGGTTTTCCTCTGCCTTTGAATTGTCTTATAGTTTTTGCAAGAACATGTATATACTAACAGTGGAACTGATAGGATCTCTTTTTCCCCTGCTGCTGGTCGCTGCATCCTTCTACCACAAGTAGGTTTTGGTTTAGATTCCTTCGTGATAAAATTGAGCTCATGTTAAATGCAACTGTTTGGATATTGGTTTTCAGACAGTTACAGTGTGGTGAGAGCAGTGCTTTCCTTGGAGCTCCAAACCAGAAAGCCCTGGCAATGTTCAGTTTCCTTCTAAAAGGTGATGAATTGAAAACAACAAAATAATATTGGCCTTCATAGGGACAACATTTTCAATTGTATGTTGTCTGTAATATCTAACACCTTATGCAATTGCTGCCACTTCAGTTTTCCCATCTTCCCTCCCTGCATGTTTTTTGTCCTTTCTTTCCCCTGATAACTTATTCAGACACTGATGTTCCTCTCTGGGTCTTAACTGATTTCTAATGAAAGAAACAAAAATTACTTTGGGAATCTTGCAAAAACAGGCTTTCCAATGCCATCCTAACCTCAGATTTGCTTGATGGGATTTGTTGCAGTTATGTCTTTGTTCATTGTTGTGGTAGCAATATGCTAAATGTTTTTTGTTTCAGTGCAATTGGCATATATTTAAGACATCCTAAAAAAATATTTTAAAAAGCTAAGAAATAGGAAAAAAAAGAAACCAAACAAACCTTCCCAAAAGATAAGTGGTGTAGGTAAATATTTAAAATAATGTTGTAAACTTGGCTTTAAAATATCTTTTTAGTCTAAATTATTTAGAAAATCAGCTGCTGTGTAGCTTTCTGAGTGGTTGTTACCACAAATGTCTTAAGTCAGTTGCAGGACGACGTAAAAAGTTCAATTAGGTTTGACAAAACTGAATGTATGGTTAGAAGTTGTTCATCTTCAGCTGCGTTTATTTTTTCTGGCAGCCACATAACCACAGTACATGGGCTTTCTAGCTAATGTTGGACAAGTGCTATTAAAAATACTTAGAATTTTTGCTATCTCAAGTGATTTTCCTATCCTTCTTTATTTAGAACTAGCTTCTCACCAGTATTACAAAATTTGTTTGTCTTTGTGGTTGTCTTTGCCAGCAAAAAAATTCCAAAAAAATGTGTCTGCCTGCAAGTGCTACTTGACATTGGAGGTGGTGAAGCTGGCAGCAAAGTAGCTTGGGATACTGTGGTGTGTCTCAAAAGTCTCCCTTCGCTTGTCTTGTCCAGTGGAGTAAATTATACCAAGTGCTGAAGTCCTGTTGACTTGGACTGAAACTTGGGCTGTTTAATGACATAAGTGATTATAAAAATAAGATGTAAATCTTATTTTCAATATATTACTTCCAATGTGTTTTCAGATTGATATTTTTCTTAGTCTTGGATCATTAATTGTTTAATGAAAAATTAGTGAAAAATATATTTTTCCATCTCAGTAAAGTCTTGCAATATTTTTTAAAAAAGTTTAGTTCTTACACTAAATGAAAATTTGTCAGGAAACATAAATTTCTATGAACTGAAAAAGTCCCAAGTTTTCCAACAAAACCTGGGATTCGTTTGTTTGAGTATTAAGGATTACATAATTGAGCCAGAGAAATGCAATTTTCTGAATATGTATTTTAAGTTCTAGCTAATGTTACCCTTGGAAAGAGAAGCTACAGTGCAAATGTTTCTGAAGTTGGCAACTCTCTAAACGCACGCAGCATTTGAGGGCTGTGGCAAATGAGGTAGGAGTGTACCTCTCCCTCACTGTACTACTTTAATGTAAATTCCTTTCCTGAATATCCATTTTGCGTACAGGGAGCAGCACACAACAGATGCTTCATACACTTAACTAGGATCATTTAAAAACTAAATAATCTCTGTAAAAACTGTCCCTTCCTTGGCCATCAGTATTTCATTTGGCACCGGCATTGCCTCTCAGAAGAAAGTTCATCTAAGAACAGCATAGGCAGCATCTCTGCCCAGAAACAAATGTTCAAGATGATAAGAGAGTAGAGTTGTTAGTGGTACATGATTCCAAGCTGGAGTTTATAACCATGAGGAGTCTGTAATGTATTAATATGTGGATAAAATATTAAATATTAAAAGGAGTTGTTTGTCAGAGGAGTATTCAGGTGTGCCTTGCAGGCTGCCAGCAATAACTTACTCCCACTGATCTTATAAATAGTCTGTGGCTTTTTATGTTTTAATTCAGAACACCTTAAAGGGCAACATATCAATATATAACTATGTCCCTATATGCTCTTTCAAAAATTAACTTTGGCAGATACTGAAATGGAGAATGGACTCATTGGCTGCTGAGACAGGACCTGCTTCTACAAAGGGTTTTGTGTGAGCCAAAGTACTGCCAATAAATAGTGTTTACTGTAGAGCTCTGGATGATACATTTACTTTGGAAATAGAGAAGCACACGGATACGTGTTGTTTTAAATGTACCTCTAATGATTAATTGTTGTTATTTGAGAAGTGATGCCTGACAGTGCTTTTAAAGATGGCATCATGATGCATACAAATTGTCTGTATGTGTCTTTAAAGAGGCTCCTTCCTCATGAGTGCTAAAGTTTAATCTCAATATTTAATTTATTTTCTTCCTTTTCTAAATAATTTGTATCCTCTTTGTCACTGCTTCCTGCCAATTTCTGTACCTATCCACATGAAGGATTTTTTTGAGTGCTCTGATGCATTTTTTGTGTTTGTAAAGTTCCTTTTCTTCCTGAGAGAAGTAGGAGTAATTCTTCTACTGGAATGTGTGTGAGGCCTCCCAGCTTCATTACTAATGTAAGGGTTCATCCCTTGAAAATAACACTGCACAGTATGTGCTAGCACAGACTTCTTCCTTCACTTGGAATTGACTATTATTTGTTGAACACTGTCAATATGTTCAGTGTTGTGTAATATAAAGAAAGAGGAGGACGGGATTTCTGCCCCAAAGGATTTGCAGTCTGTTAGATGCACAAAACAGATTAGATAATGCTAAATATGGCACTGGTCAGATGCACAGATTAGTCTGAAAATGCCACAGATCTTTTTAATATAGCTTGCTCCTTTGATGGATGTAGTCTATGTTTTAATGAAAGTATAAAAATACTCTTGGCTTCCCCAAAGACTTTACAAAAAGCTACATCTGAATAACTGACAGGTAGGATCTATCATGCCAAGCTTAAGCTTATTGCTAAGCCAAAATATCTGATAAAGATGGTTTGCCTACTGGCAAAGAATTAATTGGATTTCATACTTTGAGTCCTTTCTTTCGCTCCATCATTATTATCATGGAGTTACAGGAGGCAAAGATACAAAAGACCTATTAAGTCATCCACGCAATAGACTTTTCAAAGCCTGCATTCTATTACCCTCCTTTTTTTCTTGAGAGTCAGACCTTTCTTAATTTCATCTTGTTATTCCTAATTGTATCTAGTTTTTGCCAGCCTAAATAATTCATTTTCCTTGTTGGCATACATATCCTTCAAATATTTACAGGCTGTTACTGTGTCCCTGAGAAAGTTATTCCTTAGCCAACCTTTATGCAGTTAACTTTTAATGTCTTGATGTAATCAGCCTCTTCAATCTCCACTTATCATTTTTGTTGCTTCTCTAATAACTCTCTCTAATGTGTTATCCTTCTGGTAATGAGGTGTCCAGAGCTGAATGCAGTATTTCATATGGGCCTGTGCCAGAGCTCTGCGGAGGGGCACTTTCAGCTCCCTGCTCCGGGAATTGACACATCTGCAAATGCGGACAAAACCCCTTGAGCTTTATTGTGCTATATTGTGTAGCAAACAGGAGACCAATTGTTTCAGATGACAATGGCTTTGTATAATTTCAGGTGATAAAGCAATGTTATGTATGTTTTTCCATACAAGTGTGAATGGAATAATCTAGATTTTTATCTCTGCAGGAGTGAACTATATTCACAGAAAATATTTGTTTCTTTTATCCTCTCTTTATATCGTAGACAGTTAAAAGCTGAACAAACAAGTGAGGTTAAAATAACAGAGAGGTGACTGGCAGTGCCCTGCTGCTGATCTCTCCTTTGAACATCTGCTGGCACCCTCAGGGGGCGAATGGTTGGGATAGGAGTGATTTCTGCTGACCCATTATGGTTTATTAACACCAAATTGAATATATTGGCAGTGGAGATGTCCCTGGGGAAGTGGCAGCTAGAAGAACTGGTGCTCTGTAGGTGTGCCTTGTTTGTTTGTGATTAAAAATAAATAAATCCTCACACTGGAAAGGGTGGGGGGTTGCAATCAGGATATGAGGCCTTGGGAAGGATAAAGGAAGAGTGCTCCTGTAGTAAACCCTCATTATTTTGAGGTGTGCTGAGGGACCTGCAGCTATGGTTCGTCTCTTCTGTGTAGCAGAAGATACAGAGTGATGGGGAGGGAGAAGAGGCTGGGGAAGTGCAGCCTGTCCTGGCGGCATCCTCAAGGTCAGTGACCAGAGCAGCTCAGCGCAGCATCAGGCTGCTGAGCCCTGCCACTGGCTACAGACCCACCTGCCCCAAACAAATCCGGGTGGATTTAGAACGGAAAGTGATAACAAATGGTCTGAAATTGGATTTGGTATTACTATGAAGCAGTAAAGAGCTAAGTGCTCCGACATAGAATGGTCTGGGTTGGAAGGAACCTTAAAGATCATCTAGTTCCAACCCCCCCTGCCATGAGCAGGGACACCTTCCACTAGACCAGGTTGCTCAAAGCCTCATCCAGCCTGGCCTTGAACACTTCCAGGGAGGGCATCCACAGCTTCTCTGGGCAACCTGTTCCAGTGTCTGACCACCCACACAGTGAAAAATTTCTTCCTAATATCTAATCTAAACCTACCCTCTTCCAGTTTAGAGCTATGTTAAGTACATTTTTCATATTTAGCTTCTCATGCACAGAAGTTAAAATTTTAACAGCAGCCACCTGACCTGAAGGGGAGTTTGAACTCCAAGCACCTGGGATCCCAGTTTGTTTGAAACAGTGAACTTTTGACAGCACCTTATCTTTCTTGCCCCTCCTACAGGAGTTGCAAGATCATTTTAACTTTAAGTTTATTTGACTGATTCAGTTTAGTGGCTGGTTTATTGAACACTGAGGAACTGACTAAGTTAAACTAGTAACAAACTTGTTTTCCCTTGTCCAGTCTGGAAATAAAAGCTATGTGTGAACACACAGGGCTGCAATCTCAGAAGGTGGGACTAAGAACTGGTTGTGTCTGCTCCTCCATTTGATTCAATGTTATCTCTTGATCAGTTTTAAATACAATTTTGGATTTCATATGTCAATGAAAGTAATTTATTTAGTGAAATAATACCAATTTGCAGTGTTCTTTTGTGCCTTTTAAAAAGGACTCACTTTTAATTTGGGCTGAGTTCGGTATAAATATATTAACATCACTGTGGAAACTTGGTTTACTATTTTCTCATCAAATGAATATGAAGATAATAAATATAAAGATACAACTCTGGTAGGTTATAACTGTTTAAGTGGTGTTTATGTTGTGTGCTCTCAGGACATACACTATATATTCATACATGCAGCATGACTTGGTTGCAGATGAACCTGTTTTAATGATTGCTATCCAAAGAGAATCACATCTTTTGAAGATTAGCTAAAAAACAGAAGTGCAGATTAAGACTGATTTACAGTCAGGCTTTGTTCTAGTCGTAATCCAAGATTAAAACTGTTCCAGAGAACAACATGGTAGTTTTGCTTGCTCTCAAGTTGTGTATTTGATGCAGTGGGATTTGTCACTTTGGTCCCTGCTTTCCCATGCCAAGCTTGTTGTCTTGGGTGACTGGCGGGATAAATTGTTCTTGTACCATTCACTTCAGCGGGTAAGTGTTGGTGGAGAGTGCCTGACCATTCCCCACACTGATAAGCCATGGTCCTTGTTAGCACTGCTTTGGGATAGTTTGTTCCCAGTGCCTGGGTTAGTATCTCAGTATCTAGGCTAGTTGTTCTTCAGTGTGTAGTACTCTTCCTCAATTACCTAGTTGGAGGCAGATGCTGATTTTGAGCAGGCAGCGTGGTAGGAGACTCCCAGTGTTTTATTTTCCCCTAATTTGGAGCAAGCCTGGATCTCCTGATAATATGAAAGGAAATTAAGCCTCCCAGCTGTACCTGGTTCTTTTTTCTTCTAGGTGATCATAAGCTGCCCCAGGTGAGTAGGGATGTATTGTTTCCAACCTTCTGGCACATTGAGGACAACAGAGAGGAACAAAACTGCTTGCCTCATTACAGTCTAAAGTTTTAATTTGTTTCTTAGCTTTTCAGTCAGCCTAGCATATGGAGAATACAAAAACAATGTGTTGAAGCAATGTGCACAATCATTAGCCTTGACCTGCAAAGTATCTTCTACTTCCATGATTTATTCAGTGTATCTTACTGGAGGATACACTGATATATGCTAAGGGAAAAGAAGTCTGAATTAGATTAACTGAAGAAGAATGAATGATTTGCAAGCAGAGTAGCATCATTCTTCCAAGTTTCTGAAGGGTTTTTTTTTTTAAACACAAATTAATTAGTCTCTCAGCCCCTCTGAGATAAAGATCCTTTTACACAGGGCTGAGGCCAGGAAGAGACTGTTATATCGTTTAGTCTGACTTTCCCCTTAGTGTGTGCCAGGCAAATGCTCCCTTAGTATTTCTCACAGACATCCTAGTGTAGCTGGTCTTTAATAAGTATTGTAGACTTGATCTAAAAGAACTGGATGCTGCAGGACAGATCCCTGGCTTGTAGATGCTAGACCCTCCAGTGAGCGCACACTGTGGGCATCCTATATAGTCCTTGGGGAAGATTGGTGCCTTGGACAGGGATCTGCAGCAACTGTTTGAAGCTATCCAGTAAGAAAGGCTAAGGAAAGAGATGAGTCCTCAGCTCTGTGTCTGTCCAGAGTGTAGGTATCTAGCCCAGACCTTCAGGCATGTGTTTCTTTCCATTAGAGCTCATAGCCTGCAACCTTTTCCTGAAGATAGGACAAAGTTACTTTTTTTTTTTTCTTTCCCGGAAGCCCCAAGCAAAGCTGGTTGTCCTTTAAATTATAGGCAATATTTAATTTTTCTTTTTTTTTTTTTTCCTTACATTTTCTTAATTGTTCTCTATCACTTGGAGGGATAGAGACAGACAGATTTCACTTCTCTGGAGAATATCCGGACTTCCAGGGAAGGAAAGGGAGCCTAGATTTACTACCAGTCCTCTTTATCTCCCACCAAAATGGATAGGCAGTAATATTTCTCAGTGTTCTCTTTCTCCTTTCTAACAAGCAGTGGAACATTTTGACTAGACTAATATCTGAGATAGATGTTGAGCATTGTGCTCTTGCTAAAACAGGGACACTAAACCCAGGAGTCTTTAGCTGATGTTGGAACTCAGAAGTTAGTGAAGCTTGTTGAGTGGCTTAGACCACCAACAAATTACCAAGATGATACATTGTGTGTCCTCAGAGAGCTTGTGGAATAGGTTACATTTTAGTAGAGATAAAAATGTTTGAAATAAGTCCTTTATAGTTTGCTATGAACTGACTCCTCTTCGTTAGAAATACCTAACAGCATATTGTGTCAATTCACTTGCATAGAAGGCTTTCTGCAAGGTTTCAGTGCTACAGGTTTCTTAAGTCCTTAATTACTTCCAGTTTAACACTTATATGTTTTTAAAACATCAAACAAATACCAGAAACAAAAGGTGAAAATGTAGAGAATAAATTTGCAAACAGTCAGTTTCCCCTCGACTTTTTCTTGAAAATATTTTTCAAGTTTGTTTTTAAAGCAAAACCTTTGCCCATTAATCTCTACTGAAACATCATCAAAGCTTACAGTACAAAGGACTGGCAAATTACTTTTGAATCTATTCCATTCTTGCTAACTGCAAGTCAGTGCTGTCCATCATTTTTGCTCAGATAGCACTGTATTTCTTGTGAGACTACTCTATGTCCTACCTACAAATTACTCCAGAAATTATGGAATAAATTAAAATTATAATGTGGGAAAACATTCCATCTAAAGAGGGTGCTTTTAACATAAGACACAGGACTCTGATATCAGGGTATACTGCTATCAAGGCTTGTCTTTACCTGCCTTAGGAGTTAAAGTTACTCTATTCTCAATAAAACCGGTTAAACTTCATGGCAAAAAAACTTAGCCATAGTGGTAGATGTAGAGAGAGAAGGGGGAAGAGGTGAAGGTTTCTTAAGCACAACCACAGTTTTGTTCCAGTTAGGGATGTCTTACAAAAACATGTCTAAGTGACTGAGCAAAGAGGTCTTGGCTTTCAAAGGGTCCGGTATGATTTGGAAGCTGAAGTCATATATACTGAACAATTTTGGCACTTCTGTCTCTTTGGATGTTAGTGGAGGTTAGACTCCGTAGTACCTGTGTCACTTAAAATGAGAATAAGGCATCCTATGGAAAATCTTAACCTTGGTTTTCATTCCTTTAATTGCTACATTTCACTCCTGTCCCTTTGAATGGTATTTTTAAACACTTGGTTGGAATGACTTTGAGGATTCCTTCCAGTACCAGTCCCTTCTCTCTCTGCTTTCCTATTTGTTCCTCTGGGCGAGTAGGTGGTTCTTATAATTAAGAAATGTGGACTTTTGGGATTTGGGATAATTACAATATCACTTTTCAG
The DNA here is from genome assembly GCF_000700745.2 of Antrostomus carolinensis. NCBI lineage: Eukaryota > Metazoa > Chordata > Aves > Caprimulgiformes > Caprimulgidae > Antrostomus > Antrostomus carolinensis. Next base: position 83,586 of record NW_010337967.1, read on the forward strand.
GAAGATGACAACTGATATTTCAGAAGTTTTCCAAGTCTGAAAAGGTTGTTAGCATTGTATAAAAAATCAGCATCTAAATATTTTTTTTTCTTTCCTTCCTTATTAATGTACCATTTGAATTGTCACATAATGATTTTGTAGTGTTCCAGAAGAGGCAAACTCTGTAATTCTTTTCTTTTTGATAACTTAAATGAGGTTTGTAGCAAAACAGATTTATGGCTCTATTGGAGTTTGCTGATCCCTACTGTTTATTCCCTTGCTGAATGTCAGTCTGTGATACTGAATAGTGGTGTGGTGGAAATATCAGTACCATTATAAGTGAAGGATGGAAACCTCAGAAGGTAAATGTCCAATTTCAGTCAGTTAATTCCATAAGAAATTAAAAATTAGTACTTGCAAAATGTTTTCTTAAAAGATTAGCTGTCATGATCTGTAGGAGACCGTTCCTAAACAGATCAAGCTTTCAGTTAAACATTGAAGTCTAGTATTAGATTTTATGGAAGAGTGATTCTTACTTGAATTTTTCCCCACAATTCCCCCCACCCTCCAACCTCCCCTCAGCCCCACCAACTATAACTTAAAGAATTTTGCTGCTAGTTTTGGCTTCTCAATATGTGGCTTAGGGAAGCATGTTCAGATCAATCACTCTTGAAGAATCATAGAATCATAGAATGGTTTGGATTGGAAGGGACCTTAAAGATCGTCTAGTTCCAACCCCACTGCCATCAGCAGGGACACCTTCCACTAGATCAGGTTGCTCAAAGCCTCATCCAGCCTGGCCTTAAACACTTCCAGGGAGGGGGCATCCACAACTTCCTTGGGCAACCTATTTCAGTGTCTGACCAACCTCACAATGAAGAACTTCTTCCTAATATCTAATCTAAACATACCCTCTTTCAGCTTAAACCCATTTCCCCTTGTTTTGTCATTAATTGCCCTTATGAAAAGTCCCTCCCCAGCTTTCTTGTAGCCCCTTCAGGTACTGGAAGGCCGCTATAAGATCTCCCCGGAGCCTTCTCTTTTTCAGGCTGAACAGCCCCAACTCTCTCAGCCTGTCTTCATAGGAGAGGTGCTCCAGCCCTCGGATCATCCTGGTGGCCTCCTCTGGACTTGTTCTAACTGGTCCATGTCTTTCTTGTGTTGGGGGCTCCAGAACTGGAGAAGAGAAACAATGTCAGGGAGATCTCAAATTTTGTTTTCACAATCTGAAAGTTCTCTTACTGTTGCAGCAGTTGGGCAATCGAGTGACTTCTAAGATGCTGCTGACTGCTTTGCTATCATTTCAAATATAAATTGTCTTCTCATGCTTTGCATTTAATGGTCAGATCAGCCTCTGCACTACAAGTTTAGTTAGTTTTTAGTGTACCTTTTTTAGTCATGTTCTAGATGGCATATTTCAGATGAAGTTGCTTTATTGAATCTGTGGGGAAATTAGAGGAGGAGGAGATTAGAACTGAATTGTTAATGCAAAACTATGCTTTGCTAAGTTACTAAGGGAACTACTTTTGGGATGCTTATTGCTGTAGCATGCATGGATATGAATGTATTGATCATGCACCGAGCAATTTTTTGCAGACCCTCCCTCTTTTTTTCTACAAAAGAAGAGGATCTTTATTTGTATGCTTGTATATCTAATTTTTCTTTTTGATTGCTTTATTTTCATCCTTAATTCTGTCACTCTTAGACAGCAGTGGTAGGGGGTTTTTTTTGTTTTCACTCCCTTGCTGCACAGCTTGGCATAGATACATTTTGAGTTATCCTTCAGTGAACAAGTACAGGCCACTTATATCACACAAAAAGCACTAAATGAAGCATCCTGCTTTCCTCCCTCTTCCTTTTTCCCCTAGTCTTCAGCATATTTGTATTGCCTGAAAAACAGCCTTGCTGTGAAGTTTTGCAGAAGTTCATTATATAATCTCCAAGCTTGCCATCAGCAGTCTGTGGTGAACTTGCCATGGTTGCTTTTATTCTTCTCCAGTTTTCTGTGATAATGGTTTTCAGTGCCTTTTGTGATATCTTCTTCGTTTATCTGGAACAACAAAAGGGATTGTAACAGATGAAGCTGTTGTGAGGGTTCAGACTATGTGGTAGGTGAAGCCCATCATTGTGTTTGCCTGTTCTGGTGACAATAAAGAATAGTTACACACTTTTTTTTTTTTAACCTGTTGGTGTTTCCCTTATGTTAAGGGGAAATTTCTCTGCTCAAGGGAAATTGCTGTGTGCAGCTCCAGTATGAAGACTTGTTATGGATTGATTACATTGATTAGTTAAGGAGAATTCATGTCCACAGCATGAATCTGTTTTTCATCTTTGTTGTTCATCACTGTCAATTTTGCGTAATTAAAATCCCCTCTGTTTTTAAAGACTGTATCAAGTCATCAATTCTACTATGAACATTTATTTGAATCACCCACTCCTTATTTACCTTTGAGATTTAACTATTGCTGCATGCAATAATGTTAAGTCATTAATAACCTAAAAAATAGTGAAACTTTGAACTTTTCCAGGTTTAAACAGCGTTAAAGCACCGAAATTATAACTTTTTATACTTTTGAGTTGTCATTGTGGGTTTACTTTTGTGCTTAAATATGTTGGAGGTACTTCCCATTTTTTTAGGCTAGTACATAATTCTTACCTCTGTAAATCAAGACATGATGTTCCAGTATTGCATTTCATCCTGTCAGTCCTGCATCCTGATTGTTTCCCTCACCTCAGCATCTGTGCCTCCTAAGAGAAGTAACTACCACAGTTGCTGATGATACCCCCTTTCTTGCCTTCTTACCCTAACCCTCAGTTGCCTTACTTTTCCATGGCCAATTAAAAAAAAACAAAGTTGTCTGAAGAGTATTTCATTTTTACGTGTGTCTCAATATTTTTGGTAAAATGTGTGAGCAGAGTGGAAATTAATTGGAAGATGATGCCGGCTGGTTTTTTTTCAAATAAGGAATTTTTAAAGTGTTAGCTTTTTTAAAAAAATAAACACAACAGTGACTATAATGTAAAGTACAATTAATAACAAATTAAGAATGAAAGAATCCTGTGCACGAGCACAAAAGCTTTGTGATGAATATAATGTTCGTATTGCAGCATTATCCCCTAGTTCGTGGTAATTTTTAAATTTCAAAGTGTCTGAAAGAGAAGATGGAGCAACTGTGTTTCTAATGAATCTGTAATGAGTTCTAAGGCTGGGTAACCATGCAGACTTGAGGGATTTGCATAATAATTATTATAAATGGACTAAAACTATAGAGCTGTAGAGCTCTTTTCCAGAAGAAATTAGAATTGTCTTAAAATTTAGTGAAAATTCAGTTTTTGTAGCTTGGCCAGTGATATTGCAACTGTAACTAAGGGGAAAGAACTATAAGGAAGGTGAAGTAATGGCACTTCACTTGTGCATGTGTAAAAGTGTGCCTGAAAGCAATGGATTTTATGGACTGTATAATTACAAAGAAATCAATTTGAATTTTATACCAATTAGATCTCCTTCAGCCATTAGGATGCTGAAGAATTGAATAACTGAGAAGTGCAGAGTGTAGGTAAAAACCTCCCTAGCATCCTTACACACCGCAAAACTGAGACAATTCTTTCTTAGTATGAAGATCACCAATAAAGGAGAGAGATTGTTTAATTTTAGTTGCAGGAAGAAAGTCCTTACTTAGCCCTGAGGTGTTGCATGCTAACGTAGGTGGGTTTCTTTGTTTTGCTGAGTTTTACTTTCTACTTAGATTTTTTTTATTTTTTTTTTTTTTTACAGTATAAAGTCAGTGATCCAAAACTGCATTTATTGATTTTCTGTAACACAGTAAGAAAGAGCTCACAATTTGTATCTTGACTAGGACTAGAGGATGCTGAAGGCTCTAAAACAGTGAACTGGAAATTCTGATTTTCTTACAATACTGACATTGAATTTATATTTCAAAAATAGTTGTACAGTTTTCCAAGCAGCCAATGTTTTACAAGAAAATTACTTCATCTGTATGCTGCCTGTCTTGGTTTATTCCATCTTTTATTCTGCCAGGATGCATTTTTTTACATTGCAAAAGTATAGCATTTTCTTGCAGATATTAAAAGGCAGCATTAAAACAAACCCTGTTTTGTCTCCAAATGTTATGATTGGAGAACACTTGGTATACAATATTATGCTTGTGATTCAAAGCAGTGTGGTCTAACCATTCGGAATCACAACTGTGACTGCAAAAATAAAGCTTTTGTTATTCTTCTCTTTGGTTTTCTTTCTCCTTCTGCTCCATCAGGTGGTCTGTTCATGCTCCTTGGCCTCCTATCACAGCCAAGTTGGTTTTCTTTCTGTCAAGATTCTTTCTGCTCTGGTTTTCCCCTAATGCTTGCTACTGGTAAACTCACAAATTTTCTATGACTTCACTGATCTAATTACATTTCTCTAGAACGTGCTATCTAGAGCATTTTCTACTGCTCTCTAACTCCTGATGTTGCACCACTTGCACGTGTCCACATTTTTCTGTTCTGATCCTGGTTTGACTTTGTTGAATGTGAGGTGCATTGACAGTACAGTTGGTTCCTTGGAAAAATTGGTAGACAGTGAGGGAAAGTTGCTGCGGTTCACCTCCACTCTCAAAATCCCCCCTGATAAGGATGGATAGGACCTTCTCTACCTATCAGTTGTAGGCCTCTTACAGAGTGAGCTCCTTGTGAAGGGGTGGTTGGTCAATGCTAAGAGTAGGTCAATCATTACCTATATGTCCCAGAAAGCATTCTCGTGTCTTAGGTTTGTTCTACGCGTTGGTTTTGGATGAGATAGAGTTAATTTTCTTCACAGTACCTGGTACAGGGCTGTGTTTTGAATTTGTGCTGAAAACAGCATCAATAATGCAGCCATTTTGGAGTTATTGCTGAGCAGTGCTTACACTGAGTCAAGGCTTTTTCTGCTTCTCACCCCACCCCACCAGCGAGGAGGCTGAAGGTGCACAAGATGCTGGGAGGGGACACAGCAGGGACAGCTGACCCTGACTGACCAAAGGGACATTCCACACCATATGACGTCATGCTCAGCATATAAAGCTGGGGGAAGAAGGAGGAAGGGGGGATGTTTGGAGCGATGACGTTTGTCTTCCCAAGTAACCGTTATGTGTGATTCTCCTGTGTTCCGAATCTGGAGCAGCCTGAGTCCAGATGAGGGGATTTGAACTCACAAAAATATTTAATTCAGATTGATGTACCTCTACTGCTGAGCTACATTACCCTGTTAATAGTGTCCAAAACAGTGAATGGCTTGTTTAGAAGGTGAAAGTCTGACTGATAAACAACTTATGTTCTTGAAAAATAGGCTGTCTGCTTTGAAGGAACCTTGCTTTTGAATCATTACTGTGACATTATTTGTGTGTGTCTGTAGTCTAAAAACACTTTTATTTTCCTTAAAATGTGGTCTCTAACAAGCTTTATCAAATACTCCTTGTTTAAGTGCAACTTTAGGAATATTTTGAGATGGAAATGGATATGTTTTCTACAAGTAAATGGTAGTGTTTTGAAAATGCCTATTACACTTTTTAGTTTGTCTCAGTTGAAAACAATCAAGAGATTAGGAAGCAATGATTTTTGTACCTAATTCCCATATCAAAGCTGTTTATGTTAACTAGATAAAACACACTCTGAGACAATATGTGCAAAGACTTGTTTATTAGCAAGAAAGATAGTTATCCTTACTTGACCTGAATTTTTTTCTGTTTTGTGCTTTTTTCTGGATGCTTCTAAAGCATTTAAATTGAAAAATAATTTATATTGTTACTGCAGTAGCATAATTTGATCTTCATGTTTTGTATTTTATTGCTTAATTTAAAACAAATATGCAAGAAGTGAAGGTAATATTAATAAAAGAGATGTTCTTTCAAAATACCATTAATGCTACTGAGATTCGTACAGTTTTAAGTTTTATCAGAGAACAGCGTTATTCAGTAAATTGTGGCTTTCTACTTCTTAAAGTTATTATAAACATAAATCCATCTATGATTACTTGTATGAGTGTAGTGTTAAGGGTATTATACAAGAAGACTATTGTCATAGCTTTGCTATCTCATTTCAGCCTATTCTGTATCCCAGTTGAGCCTCAGAACCACTACATTTTGTATTTGACTTCCCCTACCATACGGGTTGTCATTATGAGGAGTTCAACCCTCTGACCCCTTGTTCTATCCTTGTTACATCTTCTAGTGCCAGTTGCCTACTGTGAACCGTGAATGCTCATCAGGAGTTGAAGCAATAGGCTTCCAGACTCTGTCTGGGGGTTTTATGCAGGTGGACAAAGGAGCTGTGATTGAGGCAAAGAGATTTTTGCTTCTTTTTTTCCAGTGGCAGTACTGTGAGCACTGTCTATTTGAACTCTTTGATTCAATCTGCAGTGCCTCACCCCATCAGTAATTTGTTCCAGCGTTGTCTATGTTAAATCTGATACAAGCTTTGTGGAAGAGATGAGAGAGTCCTTTTAAATCCTGGAATGAAAAGATTTTATTTCTTTAGAAATGCAGAGCTTCGTTCCTTGTTCCTAGCAACAATTTAAAACGGATGCCGTCTTTAATTGACATTATTTTTATGCAGTATGCTGATGTTTTGGGACTATTTTGAAGCAGAGCTTTAACATAGCTGAATGCTGTGGGAGGTTGTTGAACTCAAAATCCATTATTACTGGAGAAGAGGTTTAATTGCTCAGGGAGAGTAAGTAAAGGAAGGTCTCAGAGTTGTGGTTTTGCTGCCCAAGAGCTGGAAGTGCTGAGAGGTGCTAATCTCAGCAGATGACCAGGAAAAAGGATGCAAAGCGTAACACTGTCAGTGAGAGAACTGAACTTTAGTAACTGAACTTACTGAAAATGAACGTCAGCGTGAGTAATGGCTTAGGTGATAACACAGAAGTGCTTGAAACTTGTATCTGAAACTTGTTTATTGAAAGATTTTAGTGTTGTTAAAGTAAGTAATTTGTGAAGACACTTGCTTCTTCTAAAGTGAGTCCACTCTGCTCTTTGTGTTTTGTGTTGCATCGATTCATGAGGATGTTTTTTTTTTAATCTCTTCACTCCATTTGATAAGTCAATAAATATTTCAACTTAGCTAAAGCTGATCAGAACAGAAAGTTTTTCAAGGGGCTTTTTGAGGGATCTTTTATTTTTTTATTAGTTCTACTAGAAAGTCTGAAAACATTCTGGTTGGGAGTGGAAGAATTTCCATTAAAATTATGAAAGGAAGTATGAAAAATTATAGCAATAGGAAGAAACCTAAACAAAAGCGTTTAAGTATCATTTGACTTGTGCTTGGATTGGGTGTTCCCTGTTATACCTTATGGCAAATAATATGCCTGTGATGAGTTGTGCTGATGCAGCACTTGAAACAGCTGTTCACACTGAGATCAGCTGTTTTGTCCGTTGGCCATTTAAGTATGTGAGGGGTAGTTGTGTTGAGCTGGAAGCATGTCAAGTAACGCAGCTAAAACAGGATTTTTCTGAAGTGATTGTTATTGACTATTCTTTCAAAGACGCAGAGACCTTAATGTCCATGCAGAAGAGACAGAGAAGTTTGTTTTGTGCCAGGGGATCTTCCTATTTCTGTTTTGTTGTCTTCCCCCTTCTCTTCCAACAACTATCTATCAGATTCATATCAAAGCACCCTGTTACCTCCTAACCCCTCTCTCTGCAGCAATTCCTATGCTATGATATGCCTTGCCCATGCCTCCTTCCCCAAAGGCTGCCTTCCCTACTAGCCCACCTTAGCTGCAAATGTTCTGTATGTGATTTCTGGGTTAAGGTGCTGACACTAACGCTATGGGAACGTAGACATTTGATATAGATACTTAAAGCTGTGACTGCAGATGGATTAAATATCTTTGTTAGCAGTCTTTTGAAGAAGGGTGAATGAAGGGGAAAAAAAATGAGGAAAAAAGCAGGTCAGAAGCAGAGCCCTGCTGAGAGGATGAGAGGAGTGAGAGTTTGTTTCTGTGGTATGTACCAGCCAATTAACTTTTTGCTTTGACCTCTGCAAGTTACAGTCGCCCTTTGAGGAGAGCTTGAGGGCCCCCTTGGTGGGCAGTGTCAATCACAATCAGTGGACAGATCTGCCTCTGAGGGTGCCCTGCCCTCCATGAACTGCTGGCATCTCTCAGGTCTCCTTTGGTGAGGGGTGGTACATCCCAATGCAGGAGGCTGGAAAGCCATCTCCCTGAACACTGACTATTTCTGGTATCCATGATATCCCCACCGAGCTTCTGAATCATTCTGGTCCTTCAGGTGACACAATGGTCCAGCCCATCACCTGTGGTGAAATGTGCACTGGCAGGATGCAGCCTATCCTCTTTTACAGCTGAGAGGTGGTGTTTGGTTTCATCTTGGTAATGCTTTTAGAAATGAAACAGCAGAAGTAGCCTTAATTTTTGTTATGTGTTCAATACACTTAGGCTGTGGATCTGTTGAAGCAGTGTGCAGTTTGGAACAACTAACTGAGCAGCTGGACACTTGGATTCAAGTCCTGTCTCTGCCTCATATTTTCTCAGCTGATGCTGAGACAGTGTCCATGTCTTTCTGGGTCTGTTCATGTAACTGTGAAATGGTGAAACAATACCTCTCTCCACGAAGAACATAACTTAGTTTTTGGGATCTAGCACTGAATGGTGCACATTTGAAGGCAGGATGCTGAGCAGTTTCTTGGCACAGGAACTTCCTCATGAAGGAGGTAACATGCAGCCATCATCTGGAGGCTACTGGATAGGGATCATCTGATCCTGGGCAGAAGCCTCAATAGCCTGAGGGCTGCTCTCTTTTTGCCAGGAGATAATTCCCAAAGGGTTCTTCTATTAACTGTCCTGACCAGTCCAGAAGACATTTTATCCACTCATGTTTTAGGCAAAAATGAGAATCCTCTCTTCGTTTCAGCAGTTGCAGTGGACAAAGAACACTTGCAAGAGGCCGAGGTTTGCCCTTAAATACAGTCCAGACATACAAGCTGCCACTTAACTCTGAAGCTCCTTGATCTGAAATAGTTGTGGTTCCCATCAGCTAGAATTCCCACCGCAGTAGCCAAAGTACATTGCTGCCTCCGTCCTTTTTGTAAGAAGTTTTTTCCTGAAATAGACTTTTTCGAACAGTGAAGGATTTTTTTTCTCTGTAGTCCATCTAGTCCCTTCCTCCACATCTGGAGTGCCATGATTACTCAATCCATAGCACCAGGGATAATAGAAGAGTCTTAAAAAAACAGCAGAACTTTGTGGAAAGAATTTATTGTCTGTTAGGATGCCTGTATATTTTTTGTCTGTCTAAAGAACCTTTGCATTATTGTGTTGTTTCTAAGGATGAAATTGCCCTCGGGGAAAAGTGAAGTCCATCATACAAAAGTACTTCAGAGTAGCATTCCTTTCCTAGAAATCACTGTAAATAAAAGATGCACTGTAGGTAAATGCTGAAATTGCAGAGTCTGTTTCTTGGACATCTTAGGTCAAACCAACAAATACTCTTCAAATAATTGACAAAGTAGGGTAATGGCTATTGTTTTTGTTACAAATGGGATGAGTTATATCTGTGTTGTATTTCCCATGCCCTGGTAGAAAGCAGGTTACATTAACACCTTTCAGAACTGATGAAGTCTCAAAACAGTACAAATCAAATACAAGAAATCAAATGTCATTTAATACCTTTGTTGCTAATTTCTTAGCTAAGGAGACCAGGAGATAGAAGGTTAATTGAAGATGATTCTTACTAGACTACAAGGTGATTTTTATGGCAGGGTGACAGAAGCCATTACACAAGGGTTTATTTCTGTTGTCCTTTGTGGCTGCCTCTCCTCTCCTCCTTGCACCACGCAAGCTCGGCAGGTCTGTCCTGCCATCTGAACCTGGGTAATTCATTACGTGCCTGGCTGACTGCAGGAGAAGGCTGGCATGCCCCAGGAGCTCAGGGCAGTGGGTCAGGAGGTGGCACGGTTCATTCTCTGCAGGGCTTGAGTCCTGCCAGGGTCCTCTGAGCTGGAGACCATCCTTTGGGGTGTCTGCTGCATAGTATGTTCCTGGTCTTGAACCTTCATGAAATTCCTGTTTTCCAAGTAGAAAATGGATGACTACAGTAGTAACTGAAGGCAGGATGGAAAAAGTTTTGAGGAGAGCTCCTCAAACCATAGAGAGTAGATTTAAAGAAGTTGTTAAGAAGCCCAGGAGGAAGAGGTGGTAACTTCAGGCAGTAGGAGTTGAAGTGTCAAGAGTTTTCAGAAATGACCATGGCTGGCCCCCTGTTGTCTATTTGACCAGTTCAGCTAGCCAATAACTCTTAGAGTTATTGATTTGATGGGAGAACAAGCGTTCAAAACTCTGTTAAAAACTTTATGAAAACAACAGTATGTTAATGCTTTTCAAAGAATCATAGCTGCCGAAATGTCACAAAACTTCTCACAAAAATATATTTTAAGCAAAGTTGCAATGCCAGATATCAAGGTTAGGCAGCTGTATTTTCCTTTGTTGATATGCTCCGCTATTTTAGTGAAGCAGTGCTTGCTTCCTGCTGCTGATTGTAGTGTTGTGCCCTGTTTAAATATCTTCTGGGGAAGACCAAGGAGAATGAAGCTATTAAAAAATACCTGAGGTTCTCTGGGATCATTTGAAATGAATCATTATTAAGCAATTCTGCCTCACAACTTTTTAGAAAGTGAATATTTAATTGCTGCTACTGAAATGCATTTTCTTAGGAATGGTTCCCCTTTGGACATCTCCTTTCTCTTTGGGTAATTTAGTTTTAAAAATGATGAAAATTGGAAGAACACACAATTAAGAATAATAGTTACACCACTCATTAGGGAAGTGATAGCAGACTGACAGTCTCATGTGAAACACAGAGAAAACCAAGAGAAGCTTTTTTTCACTTCCGTGTTTACCCTGAGTGTATGCATCTTAAAGTCTGACACAAATTCCCATACATTTGTCCGTCTGCATACATTGAAGAGAAACTTCTAATTGATGTTTCTGTTCAGATATAGAAATGCAGAATGATATTTTATTCCCCAGAATAAAATATTTGGCAGTTTCTCTGCCTCTTTAATGGATATCAAATGTGATAGAAGAAACATTAGCTGTCAAGAACCCAATGGAAAAGAACAGCAAATTGAAATGAACATCTGTAATTGAAATAAGGAAAGAAAATAACTCATAAGTTCATTTTACAAAATTTGCAGAATTCAAATTCAGCTGAATAGTCCTTTAAAGACAAAATTTTCTTCACAGGAGATCCTATTGAATCTTGCAGTCATATGTTGCTTCCCTGCTTCTGCAAATTCATTTGTGCTTGTAATCTAATCCTTCTAAGGCTAATCTAAGCCTTCCTGTGCTACTAAAAAGGTAGATATAATAAGCAGTCTATTGATTTGTGTTACTCTACCTGGTTTCAGAAGCACTTATTATACCAAATAGCTTTTACTTTGCTGGGCACTCTAGCTCATCTCTTTTTGCTGTTGAGTTTTCATGCAATAGTAAGCATCTTGTAGTGCTTACTTTCTGAAATATGCCTTTTGTTTGATTGTTTTCTGACAATATATTCATTTTCTTTTGATTTATGTACGGTTTCTGATCTTTCATGTGTTACTGTCTTCCATATAAAGCATTTTTCACCCAGCTGAGTATTCATAAGTCCTTGCCAGCTATTTATAATTCACTAAAAGCCTATTTTCTGTTTCACACATCAGTTTACGTTGCAGGTAGGGTGGAATTTGTTATGTATTTGTGTTGTTTTCTCCCAAAGGCATGCCCAGGGTTTTATGCAGGCAAATCCTTTCATTTTGACCACTTCATCCACCAGGAGGTTACAGCTATTTAGCTGGTCATGTTCATGGACCTAGAAGCAGAAGTATTAGACTCAAACATCCAAATTCATTTTCCAGTATCTGTTTTTTTTTAATACCTTTTTACCTGGTTCTGCGTATGTAATGGTGATTTTTCCCAGGGCTTGTCAGTAGCTTTGGTGAGTTCAGCCCCTATAGAGCCATTAAGCAGTTGCCAAACAGCTGTGTATGTGGTACAAAGAAAGGAATTATTAATATTAATGATGAAATCCTCTTCTGTGTCACAGCTGTATCCATCTTAGTGTATGAGGAATTACCATTTTTATACAGTTGACTATGAAACCTGTCCACTGAATGATCTCTTTTGTGTAATCTGAAATCCTATAATTTGGTTTAAGATTACATAATTTTTGAAGCCACGTAGCCATTATTTCAAGTATGTTTCTGCAGAGAATAATGATGTATTATGGGTTAGCATTTACAGATTAAGCAGCTTTACAAGGTAGTTGTTTAGCTAAAATTTCAGAAGCTGACCACAAAATGATCCAAAGAATGAATCTTTAAATCATCTTTGGCTGAACAGAGGTATAGCCCATGTACTGCGCTGACTTGATGGCTAGATAAGACTGACCTGAATTGACTAGAGGGTTTAGATCAATCAACTGACTCGGCCAAAATAATATTATTTGTCCCTTTCTTTTATTTTTACGTGGCATCCTTTGTCTTCATCAGAGTTGTAGTCCTGAGGTAGAACTTCATTAGGATACCCCTTCTCCTGTTGTGTCTATATGCTTCTGTTCCAGCAGTTTGATCCAAAGATGCTGTATGTGGTCTCTAAACTTCATTAAGTTCATTAACTACTTCCACAGTTTTGTGTGTGTATATGTGTGTATATATATATATATGCTGTTTGCTCAAAAGGTAAGTAGTCCTACAGTAATTGTTACTGGGAACTCCCTGCCTTAATTTGTCATGAGCCTCCTTGTCATTATTAAACTGTGGCTTCTCGGTCTGTGGCTGTGAGCTTGGTTGTGCTAGGTTTATCTCTGTGGTAGAAACTAAATAACTTTTCTGTGTTAGTTGCATTTTCATGTAAGCAATATGTTCTATGTTAAAGGCACAGATCCTTCAAATCTTCCTCCTACTCACCTGTTCTTTTAATTTGGATGGGGAAGAAAGTCTCTCTATGGAGTTCTGAGGATTTCCATGCCTCCTGCAAGTTAATTTTGCCCCCTCTAGAACAGGCTGGTATTGCTTATCAGGCATCAGGGTCACTGACATCAGACCACACTGCTATGAGCTGAGGCATTCTGGTTTCTCCCAGAAGTAAAACCAGACTTCTTTTGAGAGGCACTGAGCCCAAGAAGGGAGAGGATTTCCTTGAATTTTAATCATACCCCTTATGTTTTCACCCAAACTAATGTGCTTTAGAGCTATGCTAATTGACCTGATGTTCTGGTTTTAGATTCGTGGTAGTAACCCTCAAAGCTAATTTACACAACGTGCTTTGAACTGAACTTGGTAATGCAAATATAATGTCCTATTAGCAAACTATGAATGGTTCCTACTGGGATTTGTACAATGATTCTGAGCTCATTATTACTGTCATTCAATACTGTGGATGAGTAGAGGAAAAATAATTAAACAAAGTAGTACTTTAAATCCCAAAAGGAATGTAAAATCAACAAAGTTGAAAACCCAGAAGTCTTAACTTGTGTTTAATATATACACTCTGCGGAAAGGGAGGGGAAAGCATGGGCATGTGTTAAACACCCAGCATAGCTGCCCAGCCTAATTGGATGGAAAAATTGATACCCACTGAATCATGTATTTCCCCCAAATGATTCCATATTTCTCCAAATTTAAAACTGATAATGTTACGTGGAAAATGGTGTAAGAAGTATTTTCTTCTAATCTTCCTTTAAATATAAGTTATCTTCAAAAACTGTTGCTTGGGGATTTAGCTGTATGACTCCTACTGGTATCACTGGAAGTTTCATGGCTAAAATGCACAAACAGCGCTTTAAAAAAGCCTTTTGCAATCCAACACTGTGGAAATGTTTCTGTGTGAGCATTTCTCATTTCTACAGCTTGACCTGGTGTGAGCAGCAAAATCTATGGGAGACCTTAAAGTTCAGAAAACTGTTGCACGTTCCTCAACTTTGCATAAATATATATATAGGCTGCTACAAGTCCACTTCTATTAAACTGTGGGCATTTTGGCACAACTTTTAAAATTCATTTGGGGGAGAGAAAGACAAGCAAACCCATGTAACTGTTCAACTGGTACATCAGTGAGTCAGCCAAACAAAGAGGCAGCAGCTCAGTTAAAAACATATTGTCCAGTCTGGTGCTCTGTAGCACTTGGCTCTACTCAGACTTGAACAGAGTGCCCTAGAAGGTGGGCTGCAATGCGCTCATCAGCTGCAGACCAACTCAGACCAATGGAGTTCCCCTTGGACTCGGTTCTTCCAGCAGCACTTTACAACCTGCTCTTCATTATGAATTTTTTTATTATTATTATTATTCCTATTTGACTCCATCTACTTCTCTTTCTGGCACTAATCCAGTCTCTTCCTGGGCAAACTGTCTCTTATTATACTATTAGCTGCCCAATAATTAGACCACATAACTGAGCAGGAAACACAAGTCATCCTCTCTGTGTTCAGGCTGTGGGACTGGTGGAAAATTTAATTCCCTAGGTATCACAGCTCAGATTTGGTGTGGTCCAGCTAGTGGCTTGCAGAAAATTCCATCTACCTGACCACCTTTTCTGTGAAGGAGTGATGAGGAACAGGTGGAGGTTGTCTGAAGAGCTAATTAATTTCTCCTGAGAGTGGTCAGTATTGGTGCTCTTGCACCTTAGTGAGAAGATAAGATTGAGAGAGGGGGCATAAAATCTTGATTTTGTACATTTTTGAGCAGCCTGATAATACTGCTGTTGCTATGGTTTTTGGGATGTCCTGAAGGTTTGGACTGTGCCTTTACCAGAGTTGGACTTCTAGCTCATGTTTTAAAAACTTAAGAAATTAAAACTTACTAGGTGCCACTCAAAAAATAATTCGGGTCATGATCAACTAAGCATGTCAGTTCCTACCTAAAGAACATTTGGTATAAGAAAATATTAAATTAAGCTACTGTAGAGAAAGTCTACATCAGCTGTTTGGAAGTTATTTCAACATCACCAGAATGACCAGTAAAAAGTGTCCACGAACTTCTGACTTGGGAGTCCTTATTCGATTGTGCTAAAAGTTTTCTTTTTTGGCAGTAACTTAAGCAGTGCAAGTTTGGTGTAGCGAGCAAAACCAGAAGTAAAATTCCCTGTGGTAATGAGTGATTTACAGCTTAAATGAAAGGGCAAAACTGACAAGAACTGAAAAAGAGAAATTTGAAAGGCAGAGGAGTGGAAAGAAAAAAGAATGGAAGAGAAAATGAGAAACAAACAAAGTAGACTTAGGAGTCAGGTAGGGAGACAGCTGGGGTAATATGGCAGACAAAATGTACAAAAAAGAAAATCATAGTCAAAAGTCAAGGAAAAAGTGTCAACTCCACTAAAAATTATTATTTTCAGTGTAAAAAAAAAAAATAAAGAAGAAGCCACTGCATTAAAGCATTGTGCTGCTTTGAAGAATGAATCCACGCATCCTACTTACAATATACCAATGCTGAGACTCCATGAGAAGGGCAAGGTCTTTAATTCCCTGCTTTTATGGATATTACTCAAGCAGAGGTCTTAAGGTTTAATTCAAATAAAAGATTTTCTATTGATGCTAAAAGTGCCTGCTTCAATCTAGAAAGGGATTTTGAGCTGTAGTAATAAGGCTGCTTTTTTCATCATCTGTCTAAGCAAAGTATGAATTAAGTCTCTTTTTTGCCCAAAAAAAAAAGGGGAAGGAGTTACGGGGAGCTCAGATATTTTATAGTTCATCCAGATAAGAGGAAGATGCAGATTTAAGTCTGGCTCTGGTAACAGAAGAGGAGATCAAGGAAAAGAAGATAAGAAATACAGGGTAGCATAGGTGAAAATTACATGGTCATCTGCAACGTAGTAGATTTTGTCTCTTGGAATCCCTCATTGATTGTGCAGTTGGAAGTGATATGTGAACCTCATTATAAAATGTTCTTTATCACCTTATGGTAAGTCTTATGCCTTCATTGAAACCACCTTAACTTAGAGATATTAAGACTGTTGCTTTCAAGGGCTCTAGTGTAGTAGAGTTTTGCACTAGAAAGTTAATAAGAAAGCTAACTAAGATATTATAGTGTAAGCAATATTTTAAAGTCAGCCAATTAATGATCCTGTCTTGAAAGCAGTTAAAAAAAAGTCTGTCCACTCAACAGTGTGCACTTGTGTCTGTGACTCTGCCCTTTTGGGTGCTCAGGATTAGTATGAGCACTCAGTTCACATACATTTTTGTAGGTACATCAGTTTTGCTCAGCTACTGTAATTTTCCCAATTACCCTTTTTAAATCTCTGCTCCAGCTTTTTATGTTAGCAGCAGAGAGGCTTATGGTCCAAAGCATCATGTTTACACTGATATGTCAAGTATAGCCAAGTATTACTCACGGGTTTAATGAAACTCATAAGCAGTTGTGTGCAGGTTGCATAATACCAGGAGGAGGCCAGGGCAAAGATTATTATGGATTAAGGAAAGTGATATATTAAGTCTGTCTGCTTTACTCCTTGTGCCTGGAATGGCTACAGAGCAGGTTCTGCTCAGCCTTTTTTCTGGGCAGCTTCATATTTTTTCTTTTTTAGAAGGCCTGTAATTGTATTGCAGAAAAGATGCCTGGTACAGCCAACAGTGGCCAAGTAGATTATAAAGGGTTTCTGAAAACTGCAGTGTATCAGACAATGTGGGACACTTTGCTTTTCTATATTGCTGCTCATTGTCAGCTATTTTTCAAAAAAGAAAGTGCTGCTTCTCTGTAGTTTGAAGACCTGTTCTAGATCCTTGGAGAGAACAGCAGTGTGAAAACGCAAGCTAGTGCTATTTGCAGTTTTCATTTGTAAGCGTTGGTACAGGAAGTCACTGCTTTATTTCATTCCATTTCAAGGTTGTTAAAAAATAGCTTGCAATGCTGAATATTCCTTTTTCTCATTGCTATTGCAATTTCTATTACTTGTAACCTTTGGTATCTACCTTTGAGTTCCACTTTACTTTCTTTAGAGTAATCTGAAGGACTGATGTCTTAGCACCCATTTATTCTACTGGAGTGAAGATAAGTGTTTGTCATTTTCCTTTGTCAGTCGTAACATTGACCTTTTTTAACACTTTTTAAAAATTTTTTGTTGCTTTTCAAAGCTCTTATGCTTGTACTCTGCTCTCCCTTTCATCTCTTTTAGTAGCCAGATTCTATGGCAGCATTTGGGGGCAAATTAGCAAATTCTTTTTTTTTTTTTTTTTTTGGCTGTTCTGCAGTGTGTTTGTTCCATGAAGAAGTTTTGAGCACAAGCATCGTCTGCATTAAATAATTGTATTTATTGAAGTACAAAATATATCTTATCCTCTGGCGGAGGGCTGTCTCTCTGTAGGTGCCTGGGTTCTTGCTAATTTGTATAGCCTGACTAACCAACATGTTGAGCTGGAGAAAAGATAATTAGCAATATTAAGACTAGCATTAAATTTTGCAGAGTCCTTTTTGAAAAAAATTCTGGAGAGGTTAGAGTGATTCAGAGAAATCTTTGACTGTCTTTCCTTTGTGACCTTCAACTAAAAAGCAGAAGCGGGTTACTCATTTAATATAATTTTTGGTTGCAATTTAGGGTCCGAAACATTAGGTGTAATACTGAATACTTGAAAGTTCAGCTGAATAGCCTCTGTGGGAAGACTTAAACCAGCTACTATGTGTTTTAGATGCCTTAATGTTGTTGAATGGCTGTGAATGTATAATGGTCTATGGATCATCCCTATTAGCTGTAAGGTATCCCATTAAGCCTGAAAACTGAACTGTGATTTCACATGTCATATAATTTGTCTCCTCAGACAAAAAAAAAAGTTTGAACTATTCCTCCTTTTCATAGTATAGGCATTAGGTGTTGTCAGTTATTGTCATGGAGCTTAGCCCCTGCATAAAGCTTAATTGTTGTCTGTTGTTTGTTTTGGGTAGCTATATAAATGGCTCATTCTGGGTCTTTTTGTTTTATCTAACAGTATTAAAACAAATCTCACTTTCAGGAAAAAAACTTATGGCAATTCGAGCAACAAGTTTGACCTCTTTTGGTGTCTATGCACATGTCGAGTCTGGTTGCCCTGTTAGCTTGTGTAATGGTTTCCAGATGATCTTTTGTGACTGCTGACAATTCACAGAGGGCAAGCTGGACACATGGTTCTCCTTGATGTTCAGGCTTTGCTTTGTGAGGAGAAATAAGAAAAAAGAAAATGTGTTTTTTTTTCTTTGGGAGGGGGGAGGTCTGAACAGATGGTCAGCAGAGGGTTGAAGTAAAAGGTTGCAAACAGGAGGAAAGTCAGGTAAGAGAAAATGTAAGCAGATTGCTGTCTCTCCTTCTGCCTTCCCGTTCATTTCTCCCAAATTGCTCAGTGAAGAATGGAAGTGAAATAGGAACGGAAAGTGAAAGGAAACTTTCCTCATATTTTTTGAAAGGATATGATACTTTCAGTGCTAAGGTACTTTGGTAAATTATTGTGTAATGTTCTACTTGAACAGTGACTTGAGTGGCTGCAGAGAAGCTTAGCAAAAGAGGAGGGTCCTATCCGTGTGATGAGATGGGAGAGTAAAACTCAGCCCTCACCTTGCCTGTAGGATAATTCAGGAGCTTACATCCCCTGAGGATGTTCCCACTGTGAATCTCCAGCATCTTTACAGAAGTGGTGCTGTGCAGTGACTCTGGAGCTAAAAATTGTGCGTGGTTCCGCATCTTAACTAATTTTAAATAAAGTAAAACCTGTCTGTAATGAAGAAAACCTTTCAAGGGGAGTTGGCTTATTTATGTCACCAGTGTAAAGCAGAGAGAGTTTGGGTTTGAGTTCAGGTTTCCCTGCAGTGAGAACTTTGCCATCAAGTACCAAGTACGTGAAGAAGTGGGAATAGTTTTTCTCCAAGTCTGCAGCCAATTTAAAGCTCCATTTAGTGCACCCCGAACGTTTGTAGCTTTTTAATCATTGTGGAAAAGTAACTCAACCTGTGATAGGAGGTCTGCACCTGGCTTGTGGTTACCCCAGAGGTGGTATGTGCAGGACAGAAGGTTAAGTTGGAAGGCCTGGAGGCTACTCCCAGGCCTGTGGCTGGACAGGTGGGTAATCTTGCACTAATCACTTTATAACCCTCCCCACATTTTACGTAGCCTCTTAAAGTATCAAGGCAAGTCTGTTGTCATGTAACTTCAGTGCTCTGGTCTCTGCTGGGCCAACATTTTACCTACTGCCCCTTTAAATTAGAAACAGTACACTTGCTTTGATATTGCCTAATAAAACAAAACAATCTATAAAATTTCGGAATTTTTTTAGAAGTATTTACTAAAAGTATTTAGAAAGCAGTTTGCCTCTTTCTCCCTGCTGTCTCCCACATGTAGCACAGGAGGAACCACTGTGTGTCAGGCTTGTCAGATTTTACAGAAATCTGAAAGAAGCTTAGAAACCCTGTGAAGATATGGTAATTCCCTTCAATTTAGGCAATTTAATCATCACAGAACTTGAAGGGTCACCTGTCTCTTTGGATGAAAAGTAGCACATACAATGAAAAAGATTCAGAAGGTAAAGTCTGGGAATGTCTGCTTTTCAAATGTGCCTTTTTATGCAGGGTGGTTTCCCCCCCACCCATTTTCTGCTCTGCCAAACTTTTGTGCCATGCCCAGAGAGACAGAATTATTAGTTGTTACAGGCAGAATTGCTGGCATCTCCTGTCATTTCTCTTTATAAGATCTAGTTTTCTGTTTTTTATTGCTTTGTCAAACTTCTGTTCATGCTGAGATTTTTCTATACCTTATATCTGCCCTGATATCTAACTTGAGGGCACAATATGGCTTCTCTCTTAAAATCAGTATTTTTTATATACTATATACTAATTTTTTACATCAAAGACAAGGTATCACTTGACTTGTTGCAAGATCAAACTCATTGTTGCACCAAGGTTTACAAATTAAGCCAGCTGTAAATATGTTGAGAGCCTTGTAGGCAGAGTCAAGCAGATCAAGCATGTTCATTGCCTGCTTCTGCTATGTGTAAAATGCTGCTGTCTCTCCAAATGAGCTGGTACTTGACCTTTCCGGAGTCTCCTAAAGAGAGAAAGCTGGTTGTCTTGGGTATTGTATTGTCCGCCCACTCCCAGCATGTCTAGAGGTTAGACTGTACTCTTCCTCCTGTTCAGGATGTACCCCTGTGTTTGAGGGAAAGTTAACAGTAGACCTCCTGTACCAACAACCCCAAAGGGAACTTCCTGGGGAAGATGAATTGTTCACTCTGTACTTTTCCTCTTTTCCTGTTTCAGTGCAGCATACGTGGGAAAATACTATACTGTCCTGTGTTCTGCCAATTTTGTATTTCTTTAATACTCTTCGTATATTTTTATTCTCATATTTTTACAAAGGTTGAGGGTATGAAGTGGCAGTATACTGTAAGACTTAAATGTAAGACTGAGCAAAGTATTTTAAGACAGTGCTTAAGATAGAACTTTTAATTGTTTGTTTCTATATATTAGAAGAGTTGCTCTATGGTATCTAGTGCTGGAGAAGCAACTGAAACTGATGGCTGAAATCTTCATATGGGCAAGATGCAACATACCACATCCCTCTGAGAGTTGTGAAAGCAGTTGAGTGGCATTTGACAATAGATCCCTGAAAGCCCCCTGTCCTTTTGTAGGATAGGATTATGATAAGATTAACATTACCAAATCACCCAGCAGTTGCTGCAGACCCCCTTCAATCCAGAGGGATTGAGGCTGCCTCGCAGCCCCATATAGTGCAGCCCTGCTGCATTCAGACAACTCGGTCCCAGCAGAAGAACAATGCATGAGCTACCTACTGGTGACAGGCACAGCTTTGCATTTATGTGGCAGGACAGTATCCTGTTCTGTTTTCATAAGGAGGAATGAATCTTTTTGGTTGAGTTATAGAATCATCTCCTATTAGGCAGATAGTATCTTTAACTCCATCAAGTAATACTGAGTTACGTCTTTAAATGTGGGGCTTTAATTTCATAGATGTTTAGTACCAATTTTTGTCTTTACTGTTCACTTTTGTGTAGTCTTCCTATTCACAGAATAGCCAATCCATTTAGACTACTCCTAAATTTTGGCCACCGCATCTCTGGTGGCAATAATTTTCTCAGGCTAATTTTGTGTTGTTCTGCTCTGTTGTTCTGATATTTAGAGGATCAGCACATTCCTTAGAACAAACCACAACTGCTGGAAGAGACAGGTAGTAACTACATATCTTGATACTTACTTAATTACTGGAAGACAGTCAGTGAACTGGAATAGAATTTGGTTGACTGACCCTGAATGTTAGCTTTTTTGGAGTATTTGCACATCTTTATTGAGCCACCTATTTTCCTGTCTTTAATCCTGGCCATTCTTTTCTTTTGACTTGAGTTCCCTGGGAATAATGCACTGGAGTGAGGCTGTTGTTCTTTACGCAGAGCTCGTTCCTTGGGTTTTTCTGTTATCTGCAAGATGCAAAATTCCTTACCATTCTGTAATCCAAAATCTTGTTACTGGGGCTTGATAAATCATCTTGACATGTAGCTGAGCAGCTGAGATGTCATCTCTGTAGTTTGACTGGCTTTTCAAGTTAACCTTTAAATATATTGAAGCCTTTCCGCAGTTTTTCAGACCACAACTCCACACATTAATGCAGCACATCTTCCATAACAGAAAAGATGAGATATTTTCAACTGATCATGTTCTGCTTTTGCTTTTCTCTAAGTGTTAATACTAATTTCTACATTTAAAAAATACAGTAGTGACAGGACAAGCAATCTGTCAACCTTGCTCACACCTATTTCTGCCCTCAGTGTTTACCCCGGGTGGGTCAATGCATGTCCATGTAGTTACTTCTGTTTTTATGTCATTCTTAAGAGCCAAATATCATCCTAGATCCTTAAGATGGGCAAAAATCTCCTTGAAGCCAGTACAAGTTTTGCTCTACCTGACTAATAAGGTATTTGAGAAGGAATGTAATGCCTGTGGATCTGAGAGGCTAATTGTATAGGCTTCAGGTTTGTCATGCAGGCAGGTAATGTCTGGCAGTTTTTTTCATGCTGGGTCTAGATTTGCTAGCAGCCATTGTGGCTGTTCCAACCTTTAATTTTGTGTAAAAATGTGTGCCACTGTTCACTTCCCACCCACCCCCCACCAAAACAAAACCAAAACCAAAAAAACCCCCACCTTTTAGAATGAAAGGCATTTGGACTTTGTATCTCTGGGACTCAAGGTGTGGATCACTTGTCTGGTAGAGAGCTACAGGTCTGTAGGCTAGCACTTAAAAACTGCTGTAGATATTGGCTACCAATTTTTTGAGGCACCTAATTCAATTTTAATTAGTGCCAAGCATTCACATCTGGAACTACCATATGGACACTGCATTCAAGGTGTCTCCAGTCAGATATGCAGTTTCAGAAAGTTTTTGAAACTATTGATCGTAGAATGCAAAGCATATCTCATGGTCCATAGGTCATTGGAAGCTTAATTTGTAAGGACCGATACTGAAGGACAAAAATTATGATACATCTTCAATTACAGGCTCAAATAATATTTGTAAGTAAGAGAAACAGCATTACCCCAATGGGGCTGCTTTTACATGAGAAACATGTTATTTTAAAAGAACTCTATGTAGGTTAATTATTGGAAGATATTTATGCAGTTTCTAAAATGGCAGATCTATGCTCTGTAACAACTAAAAGACCACCACAGGAACTCACTGCTGCTCTTCAGCTCTGTCTGACCAGGACTGATTGATTCCAAGACTGGTCTTTGCTGCTGTAAGGAGGAAGAAAAATATATGATAAAATGAGAGTAAGAAATGCTGAATCACTTTACTTCAATTAAGGCTTCACAAGAAAATTCTATTTTTAATCTTAGCAAATACCCTGGTGTCTGATCTTCTGTGAGTATTTATACTTCTTTATTTTAATAACTCCCCTCAAGGCCAATATGAGCTAAGCATGCAAATCCCCAGAGAACTGATGAAAAAAGCAATCCTATTCACTTAAATGTAAAAATAAACCATTTGGCATGTTTATGCAGAAAAGAAACTCATAAATTATTATTACTTTTTTTTTTCCTCTGTCATCTAGTACTTTCTTAGCTAGATTGAAGGCACGCACAGCTTCCTGCTTGCATTTTTTTGCTTTGAAGTGATGGTGAATAGATTTATTAAATTAGAACAAAAAGTCTGCTAATTTGTTGCTTGTCTTCTCTTTCAAATGCATGATCTGAAAGGCTCAAAGTATTTGTGTATTTGTTGCAGTGCTGCTTGCAGTTTGTTATGAGGGAAGTAATCTCCATCAGATTTTTAAGCAGTATTTTCCTTCCAGCAAAATCTCCAGGTCACAGCTCTTCCAATTACATGCAGAAGGCAGCAAGGAGACAAAGCTGGTCTGGGTAGCTTTCTCTTTCAGCAGCAAAGTTTGCATTTCTTTTAATGTAGTTAAAACATTTGACAGGAGGGAGTAGGGTTTAGTGATGTGAGGTGATTTCCAAATGAGTGTTAGCTTTTTACTGACCTACTTTTGACTAATGGTGTATTCTTGTCCATTACTTTTTGTCATTGAATAATGCTGATATATTAAGCTGCATGCTTCAAGGGCATTGTAAAATTGCATGTAGGGGCAGGACTGAACTGTGAAAGTGTGAATTACTCTATCAGATCATACCCAATTAAAAAGTGACAAGCACAGGAGGAGAAATTGAAAGCAAGGTTTATCTTTCATGTAACATAAGAAGTCACTATATCGGTTAGAAACAAAGTGAGTGTGAAACAGATTCTCCACCTCTTCTCATCCCGCTCCAAAAATTAATATTATCTGCTGACTTTATTATCTGAAAGAATAAGCCCCTGAGTTGTAGCAGCTCATGTTGAAGGATATTACAGCAATGGGAAGGGAAGGGGAAGTACAGCACCATACACCTTTAAGCTATCTGCTATCAAAGCATGCACTGGACCTCAGGTCAGCACATTGGGAACTGATGGATAGGGAGTTTGGAAAAGTGGTGATAGTTCATATAAAACTGTAGTGTGTCGTTAAAGGAAGACTTGCAGTCTTTTAGGCTCTCCACAGTTCCACAGGAAGTGTAGGAATAAAAGCATAGTAAGGAAAACGGGAACTTCTGCTAAGCCACATAGCTATAAAACTGCTACAAGTTAAGGAATCTTATTTTATGTCTCCAGTGCCATTGCAAAAATCCTTATATAGCCTTTTGCATAAGATTCACCAGCACTCTCCTAATGGTGAGATGGGTTTGTGAATATACAAATGTATGCAGTGGTCCATCTACAATATAATCTTCCAGAATCCTGCTGGCTCAAAATGTTGTATTGCAGAACCTGTTCTGACAGTGAACCTGGATTAAAGGTGTTACGAACAAAATTGTGGTTCAGAGTACTAGGGTTGTGGTGGAATTTGTTGTTTGTTTGTTTGGTTTTTTTTTTTTTTGGGGGGGGTGGGGGTGGTTGCTTGATTGTTTTGGCTTGTTGGAGGTTTTTTGTGGGTTTATTTTTTTTTTTTCTAATCTGATAAATGCTTTCATAAAATCAATGAAAAAACCCAAAAAGTAAATCAACTTTGTAAAATGTATGCTATATTTACTATTGGGATGCAGACTGCTTCAGTGGTGTGTGACTGCTGTCTGTTCACCAGGTGAACACCACCTTCTGCAGACAGTCGATGTTATATTGACCCTGATGATTGCTGCTAATGATATTACTTAAGTGGTTTCAGTTTGTGAGCTCCTGTGTGTGTATGTGTGTGAACACGACTTTGGCACAACTGATTGGGTTAGTACTGAGTTTTCAGATTAGGCTTTAGTGTGTGACCTTCTACTTTGTAAATTAAAAATAATAAATACAAAAAGTAAAAGGGGAAAGTAAGAAATATGTGAAGCACTTGATATGTCTAAGCTGTGCTTTCAAGCATTGTTTTGTAGGGAAGATAAGGGGAGGTGGATGAGTAAATTCACAGGGTACCAGATCCATGTAGCAAGTTTTGCCCATAAAAACAGTGATGCTCTGTAGAATGCCTCTTTAAATAAAAGACATATTTAATTGGTGTACAATGAGTTAAGAGGTTAAAAGTAAGTGACTGATTAACAGTCCTATTAGACTTGGAGTTGACAAACAGCTGTTAAAGAGGGAAAAAAAGTTAATGTGAAAATTATTGTTCTCTAAAAGCCTCCATTTTCCTGAGGGGATTTACTTTTTCCCCCATTCATACCCATAATGGAGTACCAAGGGTCATCCAAAAGAATGGCTTTATTATTGGTGAGTAAGTAATTTTTTGGAGTTTCTTCTGAGTGAAGAAGTTGTTAGGGACTCATATGCAGACAATATCTAGGTCCCAAGTTTAAAAACAGACAGAAAACCCCAAAACAACAAATGCCCCCCCAAAAACCTAAATCTCATAACAATCTTGAGTAGTAATTCTTTCAATTCTGTAGTGTTTCAGTTCTGTTAGAAGTTTGATACAAGATTCATAATGTTTTAAAGGACTCCTGTGCATGGACTGATGAATTAGTTAGGTTTGGTTGCTTCTGCAAGTAAAGAGAAGGACCTAGCTGTGTGGCTTTTCTTTTTTTTTTCTTTTTTTTTTTTTTGTATGTTTTTTGTTTTGTTTTGGGCTTTTTTTTTGTCAAGAGGAAACTTCTAAAAACTGTACTTTTGTTAGTCTTACCATTTTTCTGGCATGACCAAGAGAATAATACATTAATTACTAGATATATTAATGTAATATAGATAGAATAGATTTTTAAGAAAAAAGGGGAGAAGACACCCACACTGTAATTTGAATGTGAAAAAAGTTAATGGAATTCTTATTTCTAACTGATATGTGTACAATTTGTGGGTAAGAGATGAGTTGGTTAAAAAAAAAAAGAAACTGTACATTTATGCCATTACCTAACTTTGACTTTTATTTTGCAGTGACCAATGTAAAAGAAAATGTTGAAAAGTACATGGAGATGCTGGAGGATAAACTCCATAGGTAAGGATGATAACATGGAAAACTTTGAAAGCTTAAAAATGCTTGTTAATGCAGCATTGACATGCATAAAAGTGTTAGGGAATGTTTTGGAACTTGCATTAGATACCAAAAGTAGTTCAAAGTTGGAAACCCTCTAAGTGTTATTGTTAAGACCTCTGTTTGTGGCTGTTTTCAACAGCTTTGCTGCCAGCCTGCCAATGGATGCAGGTAAAAGAAAGAGTTGCTGTGTGTGGAGTTCTCCAGTGCATAAGGACTTGTTCTGGAGCAGCACTGGTAGGGCCAGAGAAGAGGGAGCATACATGTGGTTGGTGTGCATTGCTCTACCTTCAAGTGCTGTAATCTGTGGTGTGAGCTCTTGAACATCTAGAAGCCCTGAAGTACTGGGGGTGAGACAGCAGTTGAAAAATCACCCCTCTGTTCCTATGCAAAACCCAACTTTGAGCAGAGCCAAGGGATCGCTTACCAGAATTCTGGGCATCTTTAACAAATAATGACTCTTTATATAACAGTTTTGAAAGAATGCTGTTTTGGGGGATTGTGGAAAACAAGTAGAAACCAAGACAATAATGGAGATATTTTAAGAACTGAATCCTAATGCAGAATATACTTATTTTTTTGCTTTTTTGGTTTTTTAAAATCAAATGCTAATATTTATATTTCCTTCTCTTGGGCTCTAGATCACCCTCAAGTTTTAGGCTGTTCCTTGAAATATCGTTAGTCAATGTTGCTCTGCTGTTTTAATGGAATCTTCTATTATAGTGGACTTTGCCTTGCAGAAATATATTTATATTGGAAAAACATTTCATAGGAAGTAATTGGAATTTGTGTCTTATTAAAATGCAACCCACCAAGTTAGCGCCACTTCCTTTTCTGTCACTGAGAAGGTAAAATTAATAAACCTGTTGCCCTCATTTTTGTTGTATTGATAAACAGAGGATTCTCAATCTTTAGATTTGCTCACTTATACTTTTGAATACAGATGTATTTATTTTGTATAACTCTTAAATATAAAAGTAATTTAGAGAGCTGAGTGAAAGTGATGGAAATAGACCTTGAAGATCAAGCTATGTGTCTGTGTCCTCCCTAACCTGCCTTAATAACATTTATATTTCATATACTCCAATCCATAAGTGTAAGACAAGTCTTAAGAACTTTCTGTGGGTTGTCTTTTTGAAAACCATACTCTTTATTAAATAGTAAAATATAAGGTATAACAACATGTATTGATGCTTCATGGCTGTATGGATTTAACTGACCTATCAGACTCCTAGAAAGAAATTTCTCTTTAACAATTAAGTATTTCAAGAATCTGTATAGAATTTTTTTCTCCTTCCAAGAATTTATCATATAGAATTTGCAGCTGTGGCTAGTTTTAATTTATTTATGCCTTTTTTGTATAATTTTTGGATTGTCTACCTGGACTTTTCTGCATCAGTATCTTAAATTGCAACACATTTTTATTTGTCTTAATAGGTGTTGTTAATGAGCTTTCAGCATGCTTTTTTCTCTTTTCCTGCTATTTGTGGGAGAAATTTCCATGCTGAACTGCTGGTATTCATCCTGATTCTGCAGGGAGTATCATTTTAGGGGAGGTATTAAAAGTTAAACCCTCTTTTTGGCACTGCTTTATATTTTAGAAGCATTTTTTCTGAGCAGGAGTTGACCATTTCAAACTTCTCTTAGCAGATTTAAGAGTTGTTAAATATTGTAAAAAAATTTTTTTGCTTTTGTATGCAAGGATTGCCTTGCTCAGTCCCACGGAGACCTGTTTTAGGCTAGGTTCTCTCTTACAACCAGGCTACAGGCTTCAAAGTTTTGCTGTTGAGATAAGGGTTCTTCCAGCCTATACTGAGAACACCCATGCATGAAGTCCAGGTCTATCAGTGCAGCCGTAATGGTGCATTTAACATGCACTTCAGAGCTTCTCTGTCTCTAACAGACTGTTGCAGTGTTGCCAGGCTTCTAAAATTTCCCTTCCTGTCCTTAAGGATTTAAAAAAAACCCCAACCAACCACAAACCAAAACACCCCCAAACAAACCTCCAACAACAACAACAATCCCTAAAATTCACCAAATAAACCCAACAAAAAACCTCCTCAAAAAACCCACCGTAGTGCTGGCCAAGCCCCCAGATGGTGAAGATTCAGTCCTGAACCAGTGACAGCTTTGCAATATGTACAACTGGTATTATTCTAAAAATAGTCTATTCTAAGTAATTAAGGGCTAAGAATTTCTTTTAAGAGGGGGAGAAAAAGGGAAGAGAAAATCTCTAATGGTTTTACCAGAAGGAAGTCCTTAAGATACTACATCTTTAAAATATTTTTATATTTATGCTAATAAAGTGGTTATAGATACTTGTTTTTTAAAGTTTCTTTGGACTTTAAGTAATTAACACCACCTGGTTTACAGCTTGTGTAATTAAAAAAAGTAAGCAAGAGCCCAAGAAGCTTTTTTTCTTTTTCTTCCCTCTTAGGAAAGTAACTTGAGAGACTGTTTCTTTTTTTTGTGTCTTCATATAGATGCTCAGATTACTCCTTATATATCATAACCTATAGAAAGGCTCTCTAAGGAAAGTTTAAGGACTGTTTTAAGCTTGCACTGTAAACAGAGGTAAAATGTGCATCTGGTTCATGGATGTGCTTTTTTGGATGCCTCTGAAACCAATAGAGGATAGAGTCTGTGGAGCACAAATTCAAAGAAATTTCTAAAGTTTTTCTCCAGATGAAACGTATCATTTTGGTAGGTAATGTTTCAAATGAAAACAACCTAGATTCAAACTCCTTCAATTTAGTATATGGCTTCAAAATAAGGTAGAACTGTTAGGAAAGGTTTTTGACCACTTTTATAATAGAAGAGAACTAATGAAGACCAAAACAGCTTTAATGAAGATTGAAGTTTTAAAAGTATAAATTTTATAAATTAAAATATTCCCCTTCCCACCCTTTCCTGTTTTGTTTATTTTTTAAGAAAAGGTTGGAATATATTCCTCTTGTATGTTTTTTTGGTGGTGGTGGTTTTGTTCTTTTTTTCAGGGAGCGGGGGAGGGCTGACGACCTAGCTTACTCACTGGGGCGTCTTTTTTTGTTTTGTGAAGGTTTTTTTTTTTTAAAAAAAATGTAATATTTCTGACTGCAGCCTACAAAATATATTTGTCCTTGAGTAGTTTAATAGAATGCTAGTCTGTTTGATTAAGAACAGTACTCTTTTAATAGCCTTGCACCTACAGAAAAAAAAAAAAAAGTATGTATTGACAAAAAAGGAAATATGGTCAGTATCTAATAACTTCACCCCAAAGAAGGCTGACTGCCCATTAAGTATACAGATTACTTAACGTTGTTTTTTCCTTTTAAAATATATTGTATTCTGAGCAGTGGATTGACAGTTGTTGAGGACAGTATTCTTCGAGAAAAGAATAATTAAATAGCATCTTTAATCATCTTGTAGGCTACCTCTTTTCCAGTCACCAGTATACATCAAGCCACTCCCAGAGTTTATACATTAAATCACTAGCTGCTGTTTTGAGAGTGTAAAAATACCATTGCAAATAACTTCCATTAGTGAACAGGAGATATGCAAAAGTGGTCAGACTTAGGATAATGAAACTGTTCAGTGAAGACATCTGTCTGTAGGAATATCTGAAGTGCAAGAAGTTTTGCTTAGATAGCTTCAGTTGTCTCTTGAGCCATTTAAGAGATAGACACTTTAGAGTGTCCAGAGGAGAGTCACTAAATTGGTGAAGGGCTTAGAGGGGAAACCATATGAGAAGAGGCTGAAGTCACTTGGTTTGTTCAGCCTGGAGAAGAGGAGACTGAGAGGAGATCTCATCACGGTCCATATGATAGAATGGCAGGAAGATGTGCCAGAGCAAGTTTAGGTTGGACATTAATAAAAAGTTCTTCACCTAGAGGGTGATGGAGCACTGGACCAGGCTCCCCAGGGAGGCAGTCATGGCACCAAGCCTGACAATATTCAGGAAACATTTGGACAACATGTTCCCTCAGACACATGGTCTAAATCTTGGGATTGTCCTATGCTGGGACAAGAGTTGGACTCGATGATCCTTGTGGGTCCCTTCCAACTCACAACATGCTATGATTCTAAGAGGGACTCTAAAGGAGAAGTTTACTATAGTTGTCTAATCTAGCTCATTGAAAGTCAGCTGAGCATCTTCTTGTGTCACCCTTGTTCTTCTACAGAATGTGTGTGTCTTCATCTCACTTTTTCCAAGTGGAGACTCTTCTGGGGCTTTACATCATTGCCATGACTAAAAGTGGGCTTCAGCAATCCAAATCTTTCAAGGACCACCAAGTTCTGCCATAAGTGAGATTGAGGCATGTAAATGGTTGGGGGTCATGATTTGAGCCCAGGAAAGAATGCTATGAAGCCATAAGAGCAGAAGATTTGGGTAGGGATTTTGTGCTTAAATGCTGTCTCTTAAATCAACACTTAATTAAAAGTGACCAGGTTTTGCAAAATATGTGGAGCGCCAGTAAACACTTTTGAAATCAATGGAGATGCAGAGAGAGTACCAAGTTACGTTTGTTTAGATACTTAGATGTGGGAATCAAAGTCTAGACTTGGGTTTTGTAAATATTTGTTTTTGAAGATACAAAAAAATATCACCTGCCCTTTAAATGGATAAGAAAACCTTGATATGTATTTCTGCATGAAGTCATAATCTTCTGACTTATTTTTGAACTCTTACATACCTCAGTGAAAGTCATGTGATGTGAGCTATAGTGTGTCTGTCACATTTTACATGTGTCCTGTATCTCATTAAATTTCTGTCCTAGCTTCGGTCTATTTACCTTCCATTATAGAGGGACTTGTGAGAATGCACATGCATAGAAAAGATTGATCTGTGTGAGAACTGTATTTGATAGCTGGAGAACTGAAAACAAATCTGTGGAACAAGGTAAAATTAAAAAATAATAATCCTTCAGAGCATTGCCCTTGCAGAAGCTAATAGATGTTCCACAGCAAATACAGTTATCTTACAAAGTGCTGTGCAAAAACAGGGATTCGGTTGCATCACTGAAACATGCAGCAAAAGCTCAGCCTTCCCTTTGGAGACACTGCTGTGTTATTCTTCCAGTAGCAGAGGGAAATAAGCCATTTTACTAAATAAATAAATAAATACTTTTCTTTCTATACTTTTTCTTTTATTATATTTCTTTATACCAAAGAAAACTAAGATTAAATGAATAGTACAAATCATCTTCATAGGATTTAGGATGAAATAACAATGCTTCTATTTTTCAAGCATCCATCTGCTAGGTATCTATAGAAACATATTTGGAATATGTTGCCCTTGTGAAACTTATTAGAAACTGATAATCTGTGAAAGCATGCACTCTTAAGCAGATGGAGTAAATGTGGCAGAATTGTTAGAAGATAGTATCATCTGAAGATTTATTTTTTGTATTCTGTGAATGATTTGACCTTTGCTGTAAGAACTGAGTTTTTTGACATACCAAGTATTTCCTGAGTGGCATTGCATGTTAACATAAAAGTTATGCCTAAACATATAGCCTAAGCAATGAAGGGGTTGTCAAGCATTGGAACAGGCTGCCCAGGGAAGTAGTTGCGTCACCATCCCTGGAGGTATTTAAAAGACTTGTAGATGTGGTGCTTAGGGACATTGTTTAGTGGTGGACTTGGCAGCATTAGCTTTACAGTTGGACTTGATGATCTTAAAGGTCTTTTCCAACCAAAATGGTTCTATGATTCTATTATATTCAATGAAGGAGCATCTCACAAGTGAAAATTCATCTTGAGGGGGAAGGAGGGAGAGAGCAGATAAAATGTCAGGACAAACCAAGGATCTTGGAACCATCATTCATCTTGCATGCAACTCAGAGTGTGAGAGCCAGACCCATCATGGAGAATTGAACCCTGAGGCAGCAGAAACCACAGAAGGAGCTGCGTTTGTCTCTGATTAAACAATCAGGCATTTAAACATTTTTCAAGACTGTAATGATTTTTCTGCAGTGAGGTGAGGTTCTTGTGTCCGACTGCAACTTTTTAGCCTCCTGCACCCCCCAGAGCCCTGTTTGAAGTCTGACACTGGGCTGTTGAAGAGCAGCCTGTAGTATCCAAGCCTACAAGTAGAGGTTTGTGAGTATTGAGCATTTTAGTGACAAAGCCCCTCTGCTGTGCTAAGGCTGCTGAGTAAGGCTTTCCAAAATCTTTTCCCTCTTGTATACACAGCAGCACAGGCATCCTTGGGAGTGCCAGATGGCCTGTGGTAATTCTGTGTAACCTGTGACTTGCTGCAGTCGCACTGAGGGCTGTTTCAGCTGCTGGTCGTATCTTAGGAATGCACAGGTAGGACTGAAATGCCATCTTTGCCTGCCTCCCCGAAGGCTATGTGTTTTCTGCTGTGCTTCCAAGAGAGTACACAGCCCCATCCTTTGCTGGATAATGATCTGATCTTATTTTGCTTACCACCAGTTCTGCAGCAGGAGTGTTAAATGCAGGTTAGACAAAATATTAGATCATTCTAGTGACTCATTTAGACCCTTTCTTCTTCCCAGCTGGTCTAAGTCATACACAGCTGTGAGAACATTAGCTCCCAAATTGTGAGCAGCAGACACTTTATATGCGGTGATGCATTCCTTTATATCTCATGGCCCACATGGTGATGGCTTCTAAATCCCTTATCATAACTGCCTCAGGCTGGAAACAATTTTTTTTTTACCAGCCGATGTAAAGATGACATTTCTTGAGCTGAGGGAATTTAATGTGATTGTACTGTTCTCCAAGCCTCAAAAGATTATGCTGTGACTTCCATTCATCACAAAAACGGGGCTTTTTAGTTGCTTTTTCTAATTCCCAGATAGGAATCATGAAATTATTTTGGGGGAATAATATTGTTCAAGAATAACTGGTGACAATTACACAAAGGTGTTTTATTGAGCTATTTTCTGTGTTATTCTGCAAGAATAGGGAAATGAGTAAATATGCCTGCTAGTAAGAGGTAATATTGCAATGACTGTGCTTTGCTGCTACTGAATGACACAGCACCTTGTAACTTCGCAAATGTATGCAAAACCTTTCTTCTTTAATCAGCTCTCTTTCACTATTTGTCTTGGTTCATTTTCTGTTCAACAGTGTTTGTTTTCATGTTCATGGTGGCTTTTTTCATCTCATGGATGCACAGTGCAGGAAATGTAGTGGCGTCTTACGCTGATGTAAGGTATGCTCCATCTGCACAGCTCCTTGTTCTCTGAAGTGTGAAGGGTATCGTGTGTTTAGGACAACTTGTATTCACTGAAGAAACAGAAGTCAAGCCCAAGGTGTGTTTTACCTGATCTCACACATCTGTGATTGTTTATTTTTTTTAAAGATTTCAATCAAATGTCACTTTACTAGTTCAGAACAAATGTGGCTGCAACCTGGCTGCTCAGGCTGCTAGTGCATGTGTGCATTCCGCATCAGAAATTTGTGGTTTTCTTATGCAGGCAGTGTTTTTAATGCATTTGAATGTGTGGTCTTCACTGAGCTCCATTCCTTCAGATGGGACCTCCAACGTCCTGAGAGTTCCATGCCATAGGACAAGTCAGTATTACAGGATTAATTGTCACCACATTACATCCCAGTTTGCTTGAAAATGAACAGTCTTGAAAAAGTTATTCCCTTCCCCTATTATTTGTCCTGTTAGTTTACATACCGTATTTCTCAGGTCTCCTTTATAGCATGCTAAGTTTCAGAAATGTTTATAGGAGCAGAACTAGGTATGAATGCTCCCAATAGCACAGCACACTGAAGAGATGATCTTAAAGCTGGTCTAAATGGTCTTAGAGCACATCAAAAGGGCTGAGTGTCCTTGTGGATGCATAGGTCCCTTTTTCATCTGGTTATGACTCCTTTTCTGTTCCTATCTGTGTGGGTTACTTCATTTTTTTAAAATATAACATTGATTCTATAGGTGCAGTTTCCCAAAATGTGTTGTTTGCCTGTGACTTTAAGCTGCTACTTAGAAGTGATCCTTATCTTCCCGAAAAAGCACCCTTGGATGTCGATGTAATCACTTGTGTTTCCTGTCCTTGCAACAAAGAGCTGCAGGAATAGGCCCTGTGTGATTATCTTAAATACTGAAAATTGGTACCATGAGTAGACGTTGATACCACTGAAAGTGAGTGTGTTAACTTATCAGATTCACAAAACTGGAAGAAATTTTTGCACACTTCTGTGACTTCTCAAGGCATTCTGCCTCAACTGTGGTTTACTGTTCTTTAGAGTAAAACAGTCTCTTTTGAACATATTTTGTAGTTTTACTATACTTTATGGGTTCCCAAAAGGTTTTAACCATCACTGCCAACAAAAAACTTATGTGGGTTTAGTAACGTTGAAAAAGCAGTGCAATGTCACCAAACCCACAGAGGGACAATGAAAGCCTTTACTTTGGAGAATCAATTCTCCTTGCTAGGAGCAATGCATTCTCTTTGTTGCAGTTGCCTTATTCTTACGTCTACGTGAGAGACACTGATGAGAACGGGATTATTGTTTCTTAAAGGCTTCATGTTTTCCTGATACTGTTTTCCAGCCTGAAAACAGCAACTTTCTGTTGTAGCACTTTCTTTGCTGTGGAAAGGTTATGATATAATGAACTGAAAAATTACCACTTCAGCTGTGTAACTGGCAACAAGAACATAGGAACTTGTGAACAAAAATAGCATTTTAAATAGATTTCTTTAGGGGAGGGAAGAATTGGCAAAACCAGCATATATGTGCAACGTTGCTTCCACTCAGTGTTCAGAAACAATATTCAAGCCTTTTTACTATCCCACTGATCTTTTGTTTTGGGACTATTGTAGTGAGGGGAAGTTCACTTGCCCAAAACATTAATAAATAAAAGGACCTATGAATAATGAAAAGCAAACTGCTAAGTGAGCTAGTTAATAAATTACAGGTGATTTTTTTGGTTGCTGCATTGGCCCAGCCTTACGTGGGAGATACATTCTCTTTTTGTAATAGTTTTGGAAACTTAATTTTCACAATGGTGAATCCAATTAACAAAGACTTAAATATCCTTTTTACTCTATTTCTTTTTTTTTCCCCTCTGCTTTAAATGTTTGTGTGCTTTCTTGTTTGCAGTTCTTCAATTGTTCTGTCCTAAAGTTAGCATTCTAGAGAGGAGGCTTTCTGGTATTCCTTCGGGTCTTTCCTTTATTGTGGCTTCTTTGTGTCCCTTCCTTCCACTTGTTTCGTTTCCACTTTGTAAACTTTATTCTACTTTTGTTTCCAACTTTATTCCTTAGCACACCTATTTTTGTGTACCTCCTCTTTGTATATCATGGTGGAGGCAAGTTGGATAGCAGGAATATAAGAAAGCACTTGATTTACAGAAAACCTATTCTCACCTTTAAAATGTAGCAGGTTATTTTTTCAAGATCCCTGAGACTGCATGACCACAGTGCAGGTTCTCATTAAATGTTCTTATTGTCTTCACAATCACTTGCAATATATTTCACAGGATCATTAAGGTTGGAAAAGACCTCTAAGATCATCCAGTCCAACTATCAACTCATCACCACCGCCATGAAAATGTCTGCAGTGTCCTGACAGAGTATAGTATCTTGGAAGCTCTTAGTAATTTTAAATTTAAATAATCTCACAAGAAATTTGATGATACTGCTTCATGGAAATGGATTAGCCTAGATTGTCTGGATCTGGAGGAAAGAGAATCTTTGCTGTTCTTTTGTTTCTGGATATGGAAAGCGTAGCTAATTCCCACGGCAGGTAAAAACTGAAATCATCTCTCTGGAAGTACAGCAGATCAGAGTTTGTAATCATATCTCTGCAGCATAATGTGCCTTTCATCTTCAGGGTAATCTGGTGCCATGTGCTAGTGGAGATCCTTTGACAAACAAACTCATGTCTCAAGTCAGGATGCAACTCTTGGTTCCCAGCCTGTAACTTGTGTTTTTCAGCACTGGCAGAATTAATGTTTATACTCATCTATAGATAAAATGCACATTGCATGAGCAGTAAAAGTGGGGGAGGCTAAAGAATGCAATCTGCTTCTTCCACCAAGTGAGAAAATATTAAGAAAAACACCACCAAAAAACCCCTGTTGCTTCTGTCTGTGGCCTCTGCAATATAGGAGGTAATTGCCTTAACGGAACCCACCATGTCTTTTGTGGCAGTAGCGAGGATCCTCTGAGTCTGCAGTGATAAAATGAATGCTTGCTGCAAGGGGAGGAGGACTTTGCTTTAATTCCTGAAGAACCACCTGCTGGCTAAAGATGTGGAGGGAAATTTTTGCAGAAAAGGAGGGATGTGATGGGGAGGCTTTTGGGTCCAGCAGTTGTCTGGGGGAAGGGAGCATAACACAAAATTTACTTTTTTGCTTTTAAGTCCTAGTAGAGAGTTAGTATTGCAACAGTGTATATGTGGTATCTGTTGTTCCCTGAACATTTTTTGATGACTTGTTTGGCTTCTATACAAGACGATAAGAAGTGAAGAAGGGCACAAGAATTGCAAGCTTAGCAACTTTTTTTGCTATTTTGCCTGTTCAGGGATAGTAGGTCACAATTTTTTTTTATTTTTTTTTTTTTTCATTTTTAAGTGGGAGGTGGGGGAACTGTGGCACATGTCTGTACTGTTTTATGGGAAGTAGGAGAAAGCTCTGTTCTTTAAAATCTAGTCTCAGCATTGAAACTAGATCTTTTCTTTTGGGGGGTGGGGGAGGAAAGGAGGTCAGATTTGGGGTCAGTCTCCAGTGTCTCCTAAAGCTTTAGAAAAAGCAAAGCACATGGTCACACAGCCTTTAGTAACATCCTGTCCATATTAATTCAGGTTTCATCCAGACTAGGGCTTTTTCCAAGTTGCTGAATTAACTTCAGTAGTTAGTGTGCAGCATTGGTAAAGACAAGGTAACAGGGGATTTTGCCATGCATTCATGGAAAAGCTTGACTGCCTCCCAACCTTCCCTCCAGGCTCTTTGTCTTCCATTCATTTTATACTTAGCATAGCAAAAATCATCAGAGGGTGAGGCTGGGTCTCCCCTTCTGAAAACAGAAAGTATTACCCTTGCTTAGAAAGAAAATGTGCTGAAAGTTCACTGCCTCTCTAGCTGATGAGTAATTGTGTATTTTGTTAGGATCTGTTCTTATTCTGCGTGCCTTTTTCTTACACTACATTGTTCTGGTGCTGGTCAGTCATGCCTGCAAAGCCAGAGTTCAACACTTTGCTGAAACTCATTAGTGTCACGATAGTCCTCTCCTCTGCTTATTCCTACCTCAGCAAGAATAAGTAATTCTATATCACTTTGCTGCTTTGGTGTGCTGAGTTTTCCCTATTTTGGAGCAGAAGTAATTTTTTTTGTATTTTTTTTTAAATCACTTGTGCTCTTCCCTGTTTTCTCATCTCTTTCTATTTGATTGAATTACATGAATTTTATTAAGAGTTTGAAATTCATATTCCTTTTTTTTTTTTTCATTTGCTAATCAGTGATACTTGTGAATGCAGAGAGGATCTCATTTTGTGAATGGTGAATGTCTAACATGACTGACATCAGTTATACTGGCTTCCTCTTTGACAGTAGGTTGCATGGCTTTTTGACCTGGAAGCCTATACAGTTTTTCTTGTAGATATCCATGATAATGTATGTTTGCATTAATGAAGGGAAGATTGATACAATGAGCTTTGGTGATTTGCTTTTAATAGCTTTCCATTTCCTATGCAAAGATGCTTTGGCTGTGAGGTATTTGTATCGCACATCTCCATTGTGTGTCAGACAGAGTGTTCAGCCACTGACCTCATTCTAGGATTTTCAGAGGATGTTTGAAGATAAGGTCTGAGGCCATCAATATGAGGATGCATTTGCAGTGTGCTATAGCTGCTGAGGAGTTACCTTCGGATACTCTGTCAAGCTAAAGAACATCAGTCTCATCATTTCATCCAGCTAATGAAGGAAACATGCAACAGGCACTCTAGAAACTAGGGACTGAGTCTGAAAAATTGATAAAAAGACATCAGCTTAAGCAAAAGACTGTTTCCAGTAATTTTGTGGGACTTTTCCCAGTCTTATCTTTACTGAGAAAAAAGTGAGTGCATCATAGCTGTAAACTCTTCAAGGTGCTTCTCTTTGTCCATCAGCATCACCTGTGCCTTGCTCAGCTCTGCCCTGCTGTTGTCTTCTCTGTGAGCTGATTTCATGCAAAGCTCAACCTGTCTTAGTTGTGGAGATAAGACTTTGTGAGTGGAGAGAGGGATGCGCAAAGCTCTTTGTCACCTATGTGTCCATAGCATTAAGCTTTTGCTTTCTTACCAGGTCCCCTTGGTGGCTGCATGTAGGTGAATATATGTAGTGAGAAAGACCTGATCCCTTCTGAACTTTACAAGAAAATTATTCAGAGGTGGATGTATATTTTCCTACTCCTACTGTTTTTGATTGCATTCCTGAAGACAAGACTTGAAACCAGTTTGTGCATTTCTCAGAAGCTTTGTCATTGCTCTTGAGCAGGACTGCCATCAACAGTAGTAATGGGTGTAGAGCAATCAAGGAAGATGAGGATGGATGTCTGACATCATCTGCTGTCCAGCAGTGCTGCTAAATCCTCCTGTCCTGTGGACAATACTTTGCACAAGGTCCTGACTAGCCAATTAGATACAAGTACCGTGATAATTAAACAAGTAGAAAAGAAATATCCCCACCTGCATAGCATGAGTATGAAGATGTAGGATAGCTCTATCTTGCATGCAGCTGGGACAGTCTTTCCAACTAACATTTGGAAGCATTCATTACTTAATGTACCTACTGCTGGGAACATACTCTGCCAGTTTGGGAGGACACGCAGGCCCAGGCAGTTTAGAGTGTGCTGTCAACAACAGCACAGCGTTCATAGTACCTAACAGGGTCCAGCCAGGGAGGATCTGTAGACCCCGCCCTTTTTCTCTTGCTCTTTTTTGAGCCAGAACAGGATTTTGCTCCTGACCTTATTTGACCTGGCAGCTACAGCAGGTCAGGTTGTGCCCTTGGACATTTCAGAGGAACTCCGTAAGCAAACAGCTATTGACATCAGTATTTGGGCAACGCACTCGTTTTTCCAGGTGTGTCTTCCTGGTTACAAAGGTTGAATTTCAAGGTACATTCCCACATGATGACAGTATATAATCTCTCCCAATTGTCTCTTCTAATTCCTTGTCCTGTTGTTTTTAATTGTTATGTATGCTTAATTCCTGCTCAGTCAGTAGTACACAGGATGATTCACATTCTCAGATTCAGTTGACACTGAAAGTCTAAATCTGTTATCCTTTCAGAGAGGGGAATGTATTATAAACTGTTGAATTTTATATTGGAGAACGGAGATTAATTTCTTCAGTTCAGTTGAAGTCACTAGAAGCTGAATCCTTTTTTGGGTTCAAGCTCATGAAAGTATTTAGGCTTGTGCAGCAGCTCAACCATTTGAACAGAGCTTAGATGAATATGTAGATCCCGGGAGGCATGCTTTCCAAAACCAGGGCCTAATACATGCCTCTCCTTTAAATCTGATTTGGGATAAAAAGATATCGTTCCAGCAATTCCCATCCAGTCAAAAAAAAACCCCACAGCCCAACTGTTTAATGATATTGTGGGGCTTTGCTGTTATTTCAGGAGCCAAAGGCAAGCAGGATGCAGACTGCGTTCTCAGAGTTAGTACCAAACCTGAAGGTGCTTTATCAGATTATGAATGAGGTGAATGATAAACTAGGGTTGAGAAGCTGGCTTTATGTGAACTGCTTAATAAGAAGAATTCCCTGGGAGTTTTCTCCTCATCTATCAAAGTTAAGTTTTTTACTCTTAGAATAGTTTATTTATTATAGATGTTTTAGTGGAGGTAGGGGCAGAGGATCATTAATCTATTCCTTTTTTTAAAGAGAAATAAATAGCCTTGAAAGCAGGTAGTAAATTTTTACATTATAGATTAGGTAATATAGTAAAAATAAACTGTATAGTAAATGTAGGGACAAAATTGAGTATTAAATTCTTACTGCAAGGTGCCTTCCTTCTCCCCTTGTAAATTACTTAATTTCCAGCATTTGACATGTCGGTTGAAAATTCCTGCATCCACATTGCATTAAGAATTAAAGTGAAAACCATCAGCTGCAGCAGTCTATCATTTGTGTTTCCAGTGGAGATAATTTAAGTATAGCACAGTGACACTGAATATTGATAGAAGGATGACAGGCTGTGATTAAAGTTTTGTGCTGGGCAAAATAAATGGCCAGAGGATTGAAGAGAAAATGACAAAAATATTGTTCGATATTGTGTGGTATCTTGTTTTTTAATAACACTAATCAAATGTCTATTATTGGTTTTAGGCACTAGAAAAATTGTTCTTCCTCCTTTTTTTGAACAGACCTTTCAGGAAAGAAAAAGCAGGCATGAAAACTGTACATTTCATATAAAATACAAGGTGGTT
The DNA here is from genome assembly GCF_000700745.2 of Antrostomus carolinensis. NCBI lineage: Eukaryota > Metazoa > Chordata > Aves > Caprimulgiformes > Caprimulgidae > Antrostomus > Antrostomus carolinensis. The sequence continues at coordinate 123,919 of NW_010337967.1, forward strand.
GTTCTGTCCTTAAGATGCTGATATCAGTTGTTTTTTCTGTGGGCAAGGGAAAGATATTATGATTCTTAGCAGATTGTTTTTAGATTTTAGTTTAGATTCTGATCCTTCAATATCCTGGGTGCAGTAGGTGGTGTTTTACTGAGTGGAAGAATTTGTGGATAATGAGTGTAGCTGATAGGCGTAATTTTTTTAAACATTTGGCAGAAAATGCTGTCAGATATTTACAGTTTTCTGTTTACTGAGATCACTGTGAGGGGCCATGTATTTTTGCATGAATATTACTCCTCATTTGTTGTTATTAGCCTCTTTCTGTGAAAAATTCTGACTGTCTTAATGGGAAAGAATTTTTAAAGAAATATTTTATTAAGTCAGTTCAAGTTAATAGCATTTGAAAGGTCTGAGAAAATTCCTTAGGAATCTTACAATCTATCCATCATAATAGAATATGTTTATCCATTTTTTTGTTAATTATACAATTAGTGGTGTAACCTCATTCTGCATATGCTTCCTCCCTCCTAATGCATGCTTTGTCTTGCCTTCTGCACTAAAGGCTGTATTCTCAATAGTGTATCTCATTTGCTGATAGAAATCGTTCAGCTACAATTTTGAAGCAGGGAGCTGCCTCCACTCACAGCTCCCCTTTGTTTCCACTACTTTGGCAATTTGGTATGCACATTTGAAACCTCTGTCCCTCATTTTGTAGCACTGTGAAATACATAAGTTACATGGTGCATTGGTTTTGTTTTGACATCACTACTGTTACAGGAAAAGGAAGGTATTTATACAAATTAAAAAGACTTATTTCATTCCTATATGTACATTTTCACATACATGCATCCATCTTCACGTACTAGGAAGTCCTTCACGCAAGGATAAAAGAATGCAATTTAAATTGTTTACAAATAGAATGTAATTCATATAAACGTAACGTGTAATTTAGATGTTCTCAGCTAGTTAATTCTATAACACAGCATATAACACTTATTCTGTGCATGGTCTTCCATAGGATCTTCATCTAAAGACACTACCTGGACCTACCACAAGTAATAAAATGGCAGTGTTACCTCGTGAGTAACAGCAAAGAGTGGGGCAGAAAATAGAGGCAGGGAAGGAAAGAGTTAATTTTTCAATGGAAAGGAGATTGTACCTGCGGCCAGACCCACAGAAATACATGGTCCCTGGAGTGCAAGTTCAGACAGGGGCAAGGAGAGATGTGAAAGAAGCAAGGTCCATGCAGCAGGCAGCAGCAGTCTGGAGCAGATTGTGCAGCATTTGAGTGGTTGTGTTCCAGCATGGCATTTTGCCTTCCAAAGCAGTTTTGGTTACACTTCAGTTCTGTTCTGTAAATGTTTTTTATACTGAGCCTAGGGTGTCTATAGTGTTAAATATCTCAGACAAGCAGGTGTCTGCTTGTATTTGGGGATCTCCACTAGGACTCGTTTGAAATTGGCGGATGTGGGCAAAGAGGAAATCAAACCGTTGCTCTTCTTTTTGCTCACAAAGCCAAGAAGTGATAGCTCCTAATCCCAATATAACTTAAAAGACTGTGGTGGGTGTGCCCTATCAATATTGTAGATCACTCAACAAAGACACAGGAGACCTGGTTCAAGGTCTCTTGCTTGAACAGGAGAGGTCTCTCTCTCTCTCCTACTGCACCTCCAGGTATAGTCTGCCCTGCTACATCCCTGAGTAGAAGAGAGGAAAATGCCATAACCACCACATTGAGGGCTGGTCTTGTCTGGGGACTCTGCTCACATCTTTCCTCAAATTTGTTCCTTTCTGCATGTTTGCCTCTGCTCCTGGGATGCTGTAGAATGCAGAGTCACTGCTATCACCCATTGTTCCAGCTGTGTGAAGGTAGTGTCCACATCTCTCTCTCTTGCACTATCATGTCCTGTCTGAGGGTGCTAGATGTCTTTTGGATAGGACTGTTGTGCAGAAGACTTGTCTGTGGCTCATAACATTCTGTGATTCTGTGGTAAGGTTTAGATACTAGAAAAGTCAGCACAGGGCAAAATTTTTAGGTGCTGAAGATATAGGAGTCTAGAATTTAGATGGGGACTGTGAGGATTGCTTTCCTGTTCTCTTGTGGTTCTGGTCCAGGGTATTCACCAGTGGGTCAAACATCCCATTTAAAGAGCATCAGCTACTTGTTGTTTTCTAGATATTATCGTATGTTTTATAAGGGAGAAGGCAAGGTCAGAGAAGCAAATTGCCTGTGCCAGAGAAAAGTACTGCAAGCTTCAGACTTTGCCTAGGAGTTCTAGCTAGTCTCCAAGGTAGGTGTTAGAGCAGGTTGTTATCTGACAGGGGACTGTGGAGTCTCCTGACCTTCTGGGAGGGAGTCTTGTTTTTACATGGAGAATAGTGCTGAACAGGAAACAAGTGTTGTTAGTGACCTTTGAAATAAGGGATTAGGAAGAATGTCTCCCACACTGGGGGACAACCACATGATTGGAACAATATGATGTCAATTGATGAGATTTTCAGCTCCTGAGGAGACTGGAGAGAAGAGAGACACTGCAAGGAATTGAAATGTGAAATGACATTGTATGAAAGGGTTTATAGGACTGGGAAGACTTGAAAGAAGAAAAAAAGGGTTTTGATTTCAGATGTTTAGAAAAGGTGACTTTATAGTGTGCAGGCCAAGGGAAAAAGAAAAAATGCTGTTCAGATGTAATCCAGGTATTCTTTATCCTTTTTCCTGCACTTTCTTCTTTCTTTTATGTTCATCAGCTGAGAGGTGTGATCTGATGGGCCTTAGTACCTTCTCCCTTATCAGTCTGCCGTTGCGCAGCAGCCAGACAGGGGAAACATGGTTATGTGCCTCCCTCCCCTTAGAGCCTCACATGACCCACTGATAGGAACATTGTAGTCCTTGGTTTGATCAACATATCTGTTGTAGGTATCTTAAAATATAACAACTAAGGTTAAAGATCAAAAACTGATCAGGCTGGAAACCTTTCTTTATGAGGGAGAGAAGCAAAACATATTTCTGAAGTAATAAATATATGTTAAATATAAGAAATGCTCTTAATGTATGACTGTGAATTAATATGAAAAACCAAATCATAGGGGTGGATTTCTGCTGACAGTAAAGCTGCATGGTTGCCTTCCTTCCTCTCTGTATTATTACTCCATACTTTTACTTGCTTCCTTTGTTCACTACATGGCTGTTGCCTTAAGAAAAGGCAACAGACATAACTAAATGTAGAGTAAGAAGAGCTAGTTCCTACCCTGTGGTGCAAAATATAAATAGAAGTGAGTGACCAAAATACAGAGAAACTTTCCCTAGTTTGTACAATAGATCAACAAAGAATGGGGATATAGAGCAAAGACTTTTGATTTGCAATGCTATTTTCTGCAAACCTCAAAACTTTCCAATCATTTTAATTGTTGTAATGAAAATCCCCATTGTTTCTGCCAGACTATTTTTGTTGCATTTTGTTTGTTTTCTTGTCAGAGAAAACTGCCTTTATGGTCAGTGAATGCAATGTTAACATGTGTGCTAGGTACTGGGAAAAGGTAAGTACATGCTTTCCTGAACCTGCATCTTAGTGTGGCTCACCTATTAGAAGGAGGTTGTCTAGAGTATTTCTTAGTGATGGTTAATCTCCCTTCATAAATTAGCTTTTGTTTATGCAGTTTCTAAATAGATGTCTTACTCTGCAGCCTTTTAGCTTTAGTCTCACTCTCTTGGCTTTCCAGCTGTGGCTTCTTACAGGGATTTCCCTTAAAATAAGCAACAGCTTTTGTCAACACACAGTGTTGACCTCAGGGTGTTATAAACCATTTTTAGCAATTCATTTACCAAGGGACATTCCTAAAAACTGGCGATGATGAGATTTACAAGTAGTGACATCTCCCCATGTTGATTGTAGTTTGCTTTTGAGGACATTTTGGGGGACTTTGTTTTGTTTTTTTAAATAGGGTTTAATATAAACTCTTTTGTCTATTTTCACATGGGCATGTTTTCATTTAGGCTATAATGTTCAGGAACTGAATGTGCCTTTTGTATGTATGCAGAGCCCTCAATAGGAAAGTTGTGTTCTTGTAGTTCCAGTTAGCACTATAAATAGCTTTGGAATAATGTTGTGTTGAGAGCCACATGGAGAGCCCCCATTGATATCTCTGGGAATCTTGTGAAAAAACAGAGGAGCAATGTTCTTTGGACTTCAAGGAACAGAGAGAGAGAATCCTTGCTGGATATGACTCTCAACATTAATTTCACCCAATGTTACATGTAGATTGCAGATATCCTGTAGTTTCCTTGTACCCTCTGGTCTCCAGTGTTGTTTCCTAGAAAACTACTTGAGACTCGGTAAAGGCATCTACAATTACAATTTCAATTGACACTTTGTGAAGAGAACTCAAGGATAAACCTCTCTGTTCTACATTCATTTCCTCCTGTCCTTAAACAGCTCTGTTTCTCTGACAGCTCTTTCATCATCATCAACTTGACCTAATCCAGAATTCTCCCAGCTATGTGCTTTTGTGTTGCTCTGGATGTTTCAGCCATTCTTCAAGTGAACTTAGGCCTGCTCTTGTAGATTCTTTCTGCATAGTATCCTTGAGATAAGAGCTGTCCTAGCTATCCATCCAGCTAAAAAATTACTCAGGTTGAGTCCTGCATCTCACTTACTTCAACATCCGTTTCCCTGGCCGTGACTTGACAAAAGCAATCTTGCCCTACTCTCATCCATTCAAAGTGCTGTTGCCACTGCGATGACTGTTCTTTCTCTCTCTCTCTCTCTTTTAAAAATTCTGTGTTTCTAATAAATTAACTTAATTTGCTTTTCTTCATTGGTTCCTTCTGTCCTGTCACATAAAACATAACTAGTAGCCTTCAGTGTCAAGGCTGTTCATAATCTTTCACCACCTGCTCAGTGTTTTTTTTTTTTTATATCAAAGACTGACTTCCATCTACAGACATTAAACCACACTGGTATCAATCATTTGCCCATTATATTTTTATATTGGCATCTTTTGCCTTTCTTACATGATTCCTTTATGGAGGGATGGAGATTTTAGATACACACTGACCTGTTTCACTGGCCTCCTGAAGTCCTTAAAATGCCCACTGTGATGCCTCAGTGTGCTTGACAGTAATTAGACTAATTAGTTACTAATGTAACTAATTAAACTGTTGTACTGTAATTGACATGCCATGTTCGGTCTACTGTTGTCTCACTGTTTCTGTGAACATCTTCGTCTGTATCCTAGCTTTTGTTGCTTGTTTTAAACTTAGAAGTCTTTCTGAGGAAAGAGGTATGATTGTAATCTGCTTGGTGTTTGTACAATTTGGACTCTTGAGCACTCTGGCAGTTCACAATCTGTAGGTAATTAAGGTATGCTTTGTTGTTGCTGGGTCTATATGAATGGTTGATGGATTGTGATTTGTTGTGAATTCCAGGAAATTGTTCCTGGCACCTCTGTTGAACTTGCCACATAAGCCACTTCGACAGTAATGTACTGACAGACGTATACCACCTAGAGGTTGATACATCATAAAATATTTATAAGTATAGGAATAATATAAAATCTGATCCATTCTCGATCCATCATTTTGAGAAGTTGCATACCTGAAAAAACTCACTGTGTTCAGTATAGGCATACACATACTTTCGGCTTCATAGAGACTGCAAACGCACTTTTAGTGTGGATTGAACATGAATAAAGCAAACTCTGAAATTCAGTTGAGCTTTTTATCTTAATGTAAAAGCTAAAGATTTTTGCATGCTGGAGACAACATAATTTTTAAGAATTATTTAGTATGTGTTTCTGTGTTTGCGGCTTTCAAGTAATTTTCATTCAAAAACTGTGTTTGAAAAATGCTTCTAGGCACTGAATTTCAAATTACAGACTAAAAGATGCAGAGTCCTTGGGCTTAGATATGTTCAGAATATCCAAGTATATGTGCATTCACTTCATTCAGTTGAAAAGTTCAGCATGACATCTTAGTATCGTAGTTCAAGATACAATGATAAAACAAAGATGTCCTATTAACAGTATGTTCAGTAATTGCTGATTACTAGAGGTGTAAAACTTAGACACAATCAAAAGCAAGTTGACCAATGAGCTGAGTCATGGCCAAATAACAGCAGCCCACGCATCGTTATGCTGTACTTTTATATAAATGCTATTCATCTTCTCCACTGTGAATATTACATACATCACTATCTCTGCCCTAGTTTTGTCAATAGAGCTCTTCATTAAATTGAAAAGCCAAAACAAGCTATCCACTGGAAATTATGATTTAGGTCTCTAGTGTATTTTCTGAGCCTTTAGTAAGAAGCCATATATGGCTGCAAACAAACTTTTTCAAAAAGCAAGTAAATGGGCTTATGTATATCTGCAGGGAAATATTTTGACTGTGTGACCGTAATGATGTGACTGACAAGTAGAGAAACAGTGGGGATTATTTTATTTTTCTGGCTTGGAAAGTGAAATGCTATGAAAATGGAACAGAGAAGTGTAATCCAGTGAAGATTTTTTCCCTTTTAATTAGTGATACTCTGAACTCCTTTGAGGGAGGCCAATTTGTGGACCTCATGCTGTGTTCTGCCTTCAATATAAACATATATACTGACTCTAAGCATGGATCAAATAGCTCAGCTTCTGGAGATTCATTTTACTCTCAGTCTCAAAATCTTGTTGTGTGAATTTTACAGCTCGGCATCTTGGAGAGTTTGTAGAGTTAAAAACGTACCTTTGTTAGATTAATGAATTCATTGTGAGCAGCACAGCTCCTTTATCCTTCATTTAGAATAAAAGATAAGCTGGTATTAAATTTAGTCAGAAAAGTTAAAATCAAATAGTTATTTTCCTTCTTTTAGTCACTTATAATTGCTTACAATTATATAGCAAATGATATAATTTGAAAAGCACTGTGAAAAAAATATTGCAGTTATTAGATATTAGTATTCAAATCTGTCTGGAAGCGCGTATTGCCATGGGAATCAGTGCTTCTGAGCCCCATTGCAGGCTCTGCCACTGATGTACTGTGTTTTAGCAGGCAACCTAATCTTTTGGTCCCTTAGAGACAACATGTATTAAATGGAGATAGGACCACATCTCTTATGACGAGTGTGATGTTAGTATTCAGTGTCTTGTTCCGAAAAACTATCTGTGGTTAGAATTCCCATTTACTTCAGCTGAAAATATGTATTGAACCGATCTCGGGAGCAGCATTTGTAATGTACATGTACATCTCTGAGAGGTGATCAATGGATTAAAAGTATAAAGAAGTTTGGTATTTTGAAATTCCTAATGCTTTTGTTTTTTCTTTGGTGTGATAACAAAGAAAAAAACAAACAAAGCACGTTAATGAGTGTTAAGGTCAACACTCAGAAGTATAAGACTAAAGGAAAGGAGGAGTATTATAGTTTAATCTGATTCACCAGAATCGAAGCAAGCACATTTCAGTCTAACAAGAAATTTAGTGTACCTGTTTTCCAAAAATTAGAGCAGATTTAATGCAGTAAATAGTGTGATTGTTCATGCATGATCTTCAACATCAAATTCAGGAGAACCACATGACTGCTTTTAGGATGACAGGCCTGATAACATGAAGGAAGCTCTGGCTGTGATTGCAAAACCCCTGGACTTGCATCCCATCAGGAGAAGGTCACTTGAAGCCAGTGTGCGCCATACAATTGGAAGCCAAATCTTAGCACAAAGGGGTTTTTTAATGGTATTGGCTTTATAATAGGGCCATAATTTTACTGCCTTTCAGTTTGAAATAGCTTGTGTTATCTCTCTGGAAGTATTTGAGCTGCTGTTGGTTTTTATTGTTTTTATTTTCCTATCTAATAATAAGCAGTCACCCCAAAAGTTACTTAAAATAGCAACTATTCTCCCTGAACTGCAGTTTTATTTTCTTCTGGCTTTTATTTCAGTTGTGGAAGCCAGCTGCTCCAAAGAGTGTGGGAAGCTGACTTGGAGGCCTGTCAGCTGTTGATCCGAACGTTTCAACTGAAAGAAACCAGTTGCTGTGTTTTTGAGGAAGAAGAGAACCAAATGGATGAGATGGAAATGTCTGCTGATGGCCCATCTGATTCCGAAAAAAGAAAAGAAGGTCACTTTCCAAAGGGCATAGAGTGGGGCAATGTTCCCTGCCCCAAACACAACGAGCTAAAAGAGGTATCTGAAACATTCTATATCTGCATTTCAAGTGATACTGCTGGTTTTCTTTTTGAGAGGAGGGATTGAATCTCTGGGTGATGGGTCAGCAGGGCAGGTTAAGTATGAACTTAACATCTGGCCTCAAATCTGGGACATGAATAAAATAGCTTACTAGCTTCTTAGGAGACCTTCAACCCTTTTTCCTTTCACCATCAGTCTTTTTAAAATGTGGAAATTATTCAGGCAATAAATACAGAATGTACATCAGAATTTAAAGGAGAAACTATTAAGTATTTAACACAAATTATCAACTGTTCCTCATCTCACTGATGAGTTGAGTTTCACTCTGAGTTAGTTCTACTGACTTGTTAGCTGAATTGGGGAGAGATTAAGTTTTCCTTACTTAGTGAAATGGTCAAAGGCTTCCTAGCTTAGATGCTGGTAAGTTTCCAGCCTCCAACAAATATTAAAAGCAGGAGAGAAAAAAAAAAAATTAAAAGATTTGAGAAATGTCTTTTAAGTTTTCAAGTTGCCATCCTTGCTTGAAAAATGTACAGCCACCTAATAATCTTTTAACTGCACAGCCAAGGGAAACAAGCTGTTAAAAAGCTTCATCACCCAACAGCATCACTGTGACAAAAGGACCTTCCAACAGGAGCTGTCAGTTTTATTACCTTGGAATTTAGTTGACAAAAATTAAAGGTGTGCTTAATTGCACCTGATATTAAGACCCATTGAACTGTGTGTTACATTGAAAGCTGATGCCTAATTTTGCATTTATACTGGCTGAGACTTAGTGGAAAGCAGGCCCTTACCTTCCTGTAATTCTTGTTAGTAAAATTCTGTTTTTAAATTGGGCTTCAATAGTACTTGCAGTTTTTTCCTAGAGTTTTTCTTAGGGTTCCTATGGTTTATGAACTGACTCCATATAAAGAGCATTTTTATTGGAAATGGGAAATAGTCAGCTGTGGCTTTGAATTTTTTTGTTTGTTTGTTTTGTTTTGTTCTGTTCTGTTGGTTATGGGAAGCTGTGCTCCCCTTTCGGAAGTGCAGCTGAGAAGCTCCGGAGGGTTTGGGGTTTTGTGACTGTTTCTGTAGCACTCTTGAGATTTGTGCTGTGGATGATCACCTATTTCACCCCTGAAAGTCCAGATAATTTCCCTGGAAATCAGCGTTGCTATCCTAAAATGACATCTACACAGCTGAAGTGAGGTGACTTCTGGTTCTGAAAAGAGGTGCAAGACTTAAGAGGGACAGGTTCCCCATATATTTAATGGAAGAGGAGAACGTATTTCCAGTGCTTGCATTAAGCTCCTCCTTTTGAACTTGCTTTTTGATAATTTATTCGCTGTCTCTATCAACCATAGAGGGAACTTAGGGAGGTTATCCCCCTAACTTCAGCTCTTCATCTAGGTGCTTAAACTTTGTGGTATGAATGCCTTTGCCTGGGATCTGGCCTATCCTGGTATCCTGAATAAACTCCATTTTGAGAACGTGCCAAAATCCATTCAGAAGCTGATGTGTAAATATAAATGTGAAAATACCCATCAGCGAAGGACCTGTGGAGGTATTCCTGCATCTATTCCCATAGCACTCCTAGGACTGACAAAATTGAAAGAAAGAAAGAAGCAGTTTTGTTAGTGTAAGAACGTTCATTCATTTTCCAGCTTTTTAGAAAGAGTTGAGCGACACAGCTATGCTTTATCATGGCTTCCTCAACTAGCCTTCCTCTGCTTCAGTGCTGCCTGCAGCTTTGACCATTGAGGCAAAGTTATGTATCAGTGTTAGCTGCAACCCATTGCAACCATAAAAAACCCCAACATATAGACTGTATTCTGATTCTGGAATTAGGGTTGGTCTGTTTGCTTTTATACTTCAAAGAGCTGGGGTTTTTGTCTTTGTTGTAGAGTCTAGAAGTTCTACTCACACAGGTATGCTTTAGGTAGTAAAGCTGGTAGGATCTCAGTAAGAGTGACAAACAGTATCTAAACTTTTAGAGCAGAGCTATAGCATAACATTCCCTAACATCTCCTAATAGTTCATCACAAGGCAGAATATAAAAACAAACAAAAACCTGACCCATTTCTCACAAATTGTGCTAACTTCCAGTTTTGAACATGTTGAAATGCAAGAGAGAATATGCCTTGGTTTGTAAATAGACTTAATTGAACTTAGTTGAAAGCCAAACCACTTCTGTAGCATTTAAGTGCTCTGTTATATAGTATTGTATTTTTTTATTTAAAAATAATGTTTGTAGCAAAAGAAAAAAAAAGTAGTGTGGGTTTTAGACTCTAAATTTAGTCATTCATATGACTTTCATGGCAAAACTTACTGTTGTCCATTAATAGTGAACCTTTTTATAGCCATTTATCAGCAAGTGGGGATACCTAATAGAAATGCATGTATTTGTTAAAATACTTGGTTTAATATTATTTAGCAAGGCTGTGGTGTCCCTTTGAGAGGAGTATCTTGATGTGGTTGCCATGTTCCTAGAATGACTATTCTCTTCAACTGTATCACCTCTGTTCCCCATTGGGGAGTTGCCAGAGAGCGCTGTTGGTCACTGAAGCAGAAGGAAAGAGTGGTGTTCTTTGTATTTAGGGGTTACTGAATTACTTGCTTCAAATAGTGTAGCAAAGGGTGATAATAGCATATGTGCATATATGCCTTGGAAGGTACATTTCATTCCAAGATGATTGATTTACTTTACGGTGGAATGCTATAAACGAAGCTCTCCAGTTATTTATCATGTCGTACCTGGCTAAGTGTTACTGTGGAGTAGATATTGGTTTTGTTGATGTATACTATAAATACAGTTTTCTTGCATATAACTGTATCTTACTGTATAGGTTTCATCAGGAAACAAAGGAACAAATAAGAAACATAACAATAAGAAACATAACAATAAGAAAAGCAAGATAGAAAAATGGAAAGAACCCTTCACTTAGATCCTTGGTACTGCTTTGCAGAGGGGCCTTTTTTCATTTTTAATTAAATATCCTCACTAGTTCATAAAATATGACATCTTCTGGCATAAAATATGTCAGATATAAATTCCGTGAAATTTCAGATATTTTACTGTCATATGTGAGCACAGGTTTATTAACTGTCAACAGTTATTTTATAGTATTCATAACTGTGTTTTCTAAGATAGTAAAGTTGTTTGGTTTTTTTTCCTAGTTTGCTTATGTCGTAGACTGTGGCATCCCAAAATAATCTGGTAATTCAGGTTTCCTTTGTAACACTGACTGCTAACCAGGAAAGACAATGATATGCTTTGGCAGCTTAGGTTGTTGAAACATCATTACTAATTTTTTGATCAAAACTAAATAAAGTGAGGCCAGCAAAAATCATCCTGTGGGACACTCTGAGCTACTTAAATATTAAGATGTAGTCCTTTCAATTACAGGTAACTCATTAGATTATAGTATTTTTTAAAAATGCTGAAGCAAAGTTATAGACAATATTGCTAGCATCAGTCATGTGAAAGTCAGCTTGTTGTCTAATGTATTTTACCTAGATTCCTGAATTTTCATATAATTATGTACTCTCCAGCTGGTAGCTATCTTGATGAAATTAAGGTGCCCCATCATTGCAATTATAGTTTGTCTTTTCATGACTAATTGGGCTTGATTTTCTCCCAAGTCTCCAAGGAATTAAAGATGGGTTCTAGCTTTCATCCCCAAAGTGTTCTATACTTTTAAACTGACTGCAAATTATATTGACATGTGTGTGAGGTAGAAGTAGCTATGATCATTATTACATAGTTAGATACATATCTGAGTGATTTCTAAAAGATACAGTAACATTTCATTTCTCTTCAGACATTAACGCCTGCTTGTTCCATTCCTTATGATATCTTGCTTTATTTTTTGCTTGTTGATAATGTATGTGTAAGCATAATCTTTTTATAACACCAGAAACACCAATGATAGCTAATAAACAGAGAGATGTGTGTGTACTGGGACCTCCTTAACACTAAGTATCTTGATGAACATGAGTATGTGTGCACCTGCAGGCTTGAGTTCCTGACCTATCCTTCTCTCTTCTCTTCTGCTATCTGGCATGCTGTGCAGTGCTTCCTCTTAATTACTGTGAAGGAAAGAAACATCCACTAGATTTCAAGAAAATTGAGGTGATTGAAGTTACAAGGTAAAAACCAAAACTCAGTAGTGTTACTTCTGTAAATCAGCATTTTTGGTCATTATCCCATCAGAGAATTCTTTGTAGATCATTTCTCACTTTTCCACCATAAAAGAAACAGAGAGCAAGAGTAAGAATAAGAGCTGCTGTCTTTTCCTCACCTCTGCATACTTCCGTTTTGGCACCTGGGACGATGTTTTGGGATCTTTTGTAGAGCACTGTGGTGTTGGGAAGATGTTCTATAATTGCAAAGCCTTCATGTGATTCTCTTTTTTTAAGATACTGAATGTACTAAGTGATACTAAGTGGACAATCATGAAAAATTAATGTTTAATCGGTGTCCATCATTAAAAAGAAATAATCACAGGATATGACACAACATTTTTCAGAATTTAGTGATAGCAAGCACCAAGAAAGCCTCTGTCAGCACGCTGTAACTCATTACTGTGCACTGAGATAGCCTGTGGTCCAGGAGGCAAATGTGCAATGTGTAAAGCATAAAGCCTTTAGAAAGCTAAATAAACTGTGCATTCATTTGAGTTTTAATTAAATGTTGTATTTGAAGAGCTTCAAAAATAATTTTGAAACTTTAAATTTAATCTTTGTTTTAAATGTCAGCTTTAAGCATCAGTGAAAGTCAGTGTTTGAGTGTTTTTTGTATTGATCCAAGCTGGAAAGGATTTCTGTAGCAACAGGCAGCTGGCTTGTATGGTCAGATCATCATTGTACAGTCACATGCAGTGATGTGCAGTACGATGCCCCTTAGCTGTGTGTGGTACTGTTGCATAGTATCTACTGGAAAAATGCTAACCCTTTAATTAGAGACTGTAGTGTCTCAGTAAGCTTGATGCTTGTGTGTATTTTGCAGTAAAAATATAATCAGACAATTAATATTACAGGTAAAAGAAATCAAAGAAACTTATTTTTGGTTAGGTTACTGAAAATAGTACCCAGTAATAATAATGATCTTCTGGCAGAGTAATGATTTTGCACTTTATTTTATATATATGTGTGTAGGTATATACATACCTATGATACTAAGTATTAGCCTACCAAAGCAATATCCCTATCTCAGTTTATTTAAAGACTATAAATAGTTACGTGTGATAAGTATTAATTATGTAACAATAACGTTAACATCAAATTTCTTTGCCCCTCAGCCAATCAATGAAATGTTGGTTAATTCAACGGACTTTACAGATGAAGCAAATTTTGAAAGAGGAACTAACTATAGTTAGCACGTGTTACCAATACAAAACATCAATGGAGTCTCTTGTTTCTCCTGCCCAAAATCACTTACAGAATTTGTGACAGAAAAATTTCTGTAGACTCTTGAATGGTGTGTAGATCCGTAAGAGCTTGATAGAAAAGTTTGTTTCAATCTCTAGTTAGTCCTTCAGTTTTAGAGGCAGTATTCCTTGTGGATTTTAACTGAGAGGCCAAAGGCAGACTTTAATAAAATGTATTTAAATTTAGCTTTAAATATTGGATGGTTGCCACTACTCCATTATAAAAGCAGTTGAAATGTTTCACACATGTGAAGCAAAATGATGTAATTGTCCAGCTTATATAACTTCTAACGTGCTTTATGGTTTTTATACGTTCCATTGAAATCTTACTGTTTATATAGCATGGTATCCTTAATAACTTATCTCTAACAGGTTATGGAAGACATTTCATTTGGAGCAGAGGGTCATTTATCTGAGGTAAGTTTTTTCTAGGCAGTATAAAATCTTGATATTGTGCAGACTTTCTGAGTCTCAATTAGAATTAATGACACTTGTTTTTATAGTATTACCTTTGGGTAAAAATTGCTAGAGAGTGTACGAGCACTTAGAAAAGCAACACAGGTACAACTAGAGTGAGCCCATTTTTTTTTTTCCATTGAAGATATCTGGCAAAATTGCTGTATATTCAGTGAGTTTACAGTTAAATTCTCTGCTAGTGCTTTTAATATGTACCAACAACAGGATGAATATGTTGGGGGAAAGTAGGACCGATAATATTTAGCCAACCCCACTGGAGCACTGTAATGATGCTTAGGAATGGAACAAAACCATGATACTTCACTTTTTTTCCTTGGAATGGAACAAAACCATGATACTTCACTTTTTTTCCTTGTATAACACTAAAAATACCTTTGAATTTACTTTTGAAGTATAAAAGCATACTGCAGCAGTATTACAGGGTAATAGGAATTTAATCTAAATAAAAATACTGGATGTTTGTCATTTTACACTATTTTCATAAATAAAAAGATATTGGATCCTAGTCTATATATTTAAGAAAGTCTAGGATAATTGAGTAACATGAGATGCATTTCCTGTGAGAGCAAGTGATGAGAAAAATCTGGTTACACAGAAAAATCTGTCTACATACAAACTAAGAGTTTAGGTAATATATATGTAAAGAGACTTATACTGGTTCTAAGACCTATACTGATTCAGTCTGCTCCGCTTTTATATTGATATGCCTTGGGTTGCAACTTAAATACTAAGGAAATTTAGTATCCAAGTATTGTGTCCAGCCAGCAAATTAATTACACGGGTAAATAACCCTCAGTTCACCTTCCATAATATCATACATGCCACCTGTCAAGGAGAAGTGACAAGTGCTCAGCCAAGCAAGTATTTTTTTTTTTTTTTTTTTTAAATGCAGTTTAGGATAACTATTCAGGTGAGGCATTTCTTTGGATTCCCACCAATGAATTCAAAGACTGTGGAGCAGATGGAATACTCTAGGAAAGATAATCTGACTGCAAGACCGAACTCAGATTGTTGACCTTGTGTACAAGGAGACTGTGACATGAGAACATGCCTAGGAAGGACTGCTTGTCTGTGTGTGAATTCAGCATAAATAAAAACAGAAAGCCTTGAGAGTGAAGGTGAACTTTGCAGAAAATGCAAATACCTTTTCTTATCAGTGAACTTCGCTATGGATTAAACCAAAACTGTACAGGTGCTTGTGTCCACAGATGACATGAAATAGGGGCAGGTAGACCCATGGGATAAAGGTAGCAAAATGCTGAGGGCACGTTGGTAGTGACAGCTGCCAAGACAGCAGAATATTTGCTGGAAACTAAAAATTGTGTATGGTGTGGACCAAAGCAAATGAGAGTACAAATGCATGCTTGTGTCCAGCAATGACCTGCAATGAAAGCTGTAGTACAACCCAGCCCTTGACTGAAGAAGTTGTTCACAGATGTGCCCAAAGCATGTGAGTGTGAAGTGTGTGCTTGGTTTTCAAATGCACCAGAGCTCACAGGCATAGATGCTGTCACTGTAGAAGTATTCACTAAGAGCTTAATATGTTAAAGTCCTCACAAGCAGAGGAACTTTGCCCTTTTGAAATTTTGAGGGGAAAAAAAAATGCATAAAGAGAATAGAGAGCTATGATGCAAATTAAAGGAAATAGAAATTTGCTAGAAAGCCAGGCCCTACCACACTGCCACAGCTGGATTGATGTTGACTTGTAGACAGCTCTATAAAAGCTCTGTGAAACTGTCAGCACCCTGTACCACGTCAGGGCTTTGCCTAAATGTTCCTTTGACACTCTGGTCCCCTAATCCACTTTTGTCAGTCTCTCTGCTGCCTGCAGGAGAGCACCCTGTTAGTCATTCCAGATAGTTGCATCTTAGTGACCCAGGAGCAGAGATTGGAATGAACAACAGCAGGAACTACCTATAAATGATACCCAGCTATGCTGACTCCTAGCACAGCAGGGTGTGGACACTGGAAAACAGTTTGGTGCTTTTGTTTCTTTTCCAAGTCCTGGCCCACTGTGAATTTCTATTGGTAAGTCAGTAAATAGCCTCTTCCTCCCACAGCAGGAACTGGAATCATCCCATATTTATTAAGTGAGCCAGTACAGTAGTCTGCACTGATTTTAGGAAACCTGCACTTGGGGCAGATCTTCAGTCTGCTACAGATGAGAATGGGAAGACTGCTGTCACCCAGACCACAGCAGGGTGCTGGAAGCAGTGGAAAGCTCTATTCCTGTGTAGATGCTTTTCCAAGGATGCCCCTCCATAGTTGTAATGGAGGTTAGATGAGGGGAAGCATTGCCAACATCAGGCTGTAGTTTTGATAAGTCATATAACACTCCCATGTGTGGTTGTATCCCTGCGGAGGAGGGAAGAGGATCAGTGCAAGCAAAGGGAATGTGGGAAAAGCGTGTGATGGTGGGGAAGACAGAGGTCACAGTTGCAAAGCAGCTGTCTGGAAAGCTTTATGCCTAAACTGTTGCATATGAGAAACTGAGGAGCATATTGTAGTGCTGCAGTCTCCTAAATATACATGAACAGGCTGATGGCATAAGCTAGCAGTCTGTGAGTGGAAGTCGGTAAGAGCAAAAGTAATTGGGAAACAACCTTGATCCCTCTTCTGAGTTAAGGCAGATAACCACCTCCATGAAAGAAAAACTCACCTAAGCAAAACCAGGGAAGAAACAGGTGAATTTCTTTGGGACCAGGTCTGTAGGAGGAGGAATCAGAAGATGATCTTTCGTACCCTCTAGAAGTCATCATGTTTATAGTACAACACCATCTTCTTTTGGTGCAGAAAAGAGCAAACATGGTAACAGGCTACATATCTACGTCAGCAACTTGTCAGTGGCCCAAAAGAATTTTGAAAAGGAAAGGACAAAAACGTCCCCAAGGATGAGTCTGAAAGGATACTGCACAGCGTACAAGTGAACCAGCAAGACCACTGAACGCACTAAGCTACTGTAAGCAAAAAGACTTGCAAAGTGGCAAGGGAGTTCAGGGATAAGCTGTATGTAAGGAGCAGGTGAAAGAAAGCATATGTGTCTAATAATAAAGGTGACTTAAAATAATTAAATGAGGGCAGATTTTTTTTCCCTCCCTTATTTTCTTTGCTTTTGGTCTTTCTAAAAATGATAAATTGTATCCATATATGTGGTGCTCTTAGTATTCACTATGAGGTAGCAAGAGATGAACACAGTAAAGGGTCCTAAGGCAAGTGAGATGTACTCAAGTGAGGCTAGACAGATGAAATTTCTTCTGAGTGCATAGGAGCCAACAAAAACAATCTCCAAACCATTAACAAGCTTCTTTGAAAACTCCCAGAGGAAGCTTGAAGTCCCAGGGGATCAGTAAAAGGCAGACTTGGTATTTGCCTTTAAAAAGGAGGTAGACCAGGAGTTTATGTTTCGGTCAACATAATTTCAATTAGGATTAGAATTCCAAATGCTCTTGACAGATTGAAAGAATAGCCTGAAATCAATAAGATGGGATATGTTAAAAGACAGGTGCAAATTACGTTTGAGGAAGAAAAAAGAGTTGGATTTATGTATATAGATGGTAAATAGCAGCTAAGATGACAATACTGCAGAAGCAGAATCTAGGGTTATAGTGGACTACAGATAGAGAGGGACTCATTACCTTCATCCTGTTCAAGAAAGGGCAAATGCCATTTGCAGCCTCATTAATGGGAATGTCAGTTGTAAGACAGAAATAATTACTGTGCTTAGCTGAGAATGTCGAAGCCTCCAGAGGACTACAGCACTGGTCTGGGCACCTCACTCTGTAGAAGACAGAAGAAAACACTGAAGAAAAGGAATAGAAAGAAAAGCTTTAAAAATCCTGGTCTGGTTGAAAGTCAAAGTCTTCAATCACATTAAAAATAATGATAAAGAAGACAATGGTTAGTTATCATTGTGTGCTAGGTAAGGGTAAAATGAAATGTAGCCTTCTTGGTTTGTAGCAAGGGAAGTTTGCATTAGGAAAACTTGCTCGCTGCATTTTAGCCCTGCAACCAGAGCTACAAAATCCCTGTCAGCTGCTAAGAGCTGTGTAGGCAGACACAGTGGGCTTGATCCCCCTGCAAGCCACAGAGTCGGCTTTGATGGTCCCCGGTTGCTGGTCAGCCTTGCTATGATGCTAGGATGGTGTTGGTCAGAAGTAACACGTGTTATTTTCAGAGTAAGAGATTAAGCCTGTTCTCGGTGGCCACTTTGCCCCCCTCCTCTATGACACCTGCCCAGGACAATGCACACAGGGCAGGAAATCTGGGATGCATAGCAGGGACAAATGCTTCTTCCACCTGCACTTTGGATGCTTTGTGGCCATGTAGCTCATTATCTGAGGGCATGTGCACTTAGCCTGCCTGCCTGGGACTGCAGCATCTGCTCAAACAGGAAAAAACTTATGGACGGTTATATTTTGTTTCTAGAAATTATTTTGAGAGATGCCCTGGCCTGACTTTCTGGAGTTTCAAGTGCTCACAGTTTCCATTAACTTCTGCAAGGGATAAGGGTAAGCGTGCAGCACTTCCGCCAACAATGTCACTGTTCTAAACCTTGTGCCACAGTGTAAAGTATCTGTCTACAAGGACAACTTCTTGTAGTTGTCATTTACATTGTTTTGAATGATTTTAACTATTATAGGAGAGGATTTAGTACAGGTGAAAGAAATATGGCTTTGATGTTCTGCAGAAGGTCTTCTAAGGATTTTATCTCATTTGAGTTATCATATTGCTAGTTTGAAGTAAGGCGATGCCTTTTTACAAAGTTTCTCTGTAGGAAGAATTAATTTTAAGGATATATCTGTGAATCCTGCTTCTCTGCACAACCACAAAAGACTATTAGCCTTTAATCCCTAATAGAGTTAGATTAATCTAGCTACTACAATACTGATTCTTCTATATAAAATTGCTGAATTAGATCCAAGAGAGCATGAAAGGTGTTTGCACTGGAAAAGCTGATCAAACATTTTTTCTTGAGCAAAGCTGTCAAGGAGCTGTTGCTTATAGGTGACTAAAATGATTTGTAAAAGGGTAAGATGAAATGCAGAAAAAGTGGAAGCCATTCCCTCTGCTCTTAATTCAATATGCTGATGCTCCAGCTGTGCATCAGCTGGAACACTGTCTGTTCTTCCTGTTTCTTCCATTAGACACTCACATCTCGGGGAGAGAATGAGAATTTCTACTTTGCGTGAGAAGGCAGAAGAATTTAACCTTAAAAAAAACCAAATCACACCCACATCTGAGCTGTTTTCACTTGCTTAAGGATTTAGAGGGGGGAAAAAAAATCCAACCAGCTACATCCCCTGTTCACAGAAAAATCCATAAAGCAATATTGCATCTCAGCTCTTTTCTGACTCCTGCAATCTCTCCTAACTGCTTCCTTAAAGTGCTGTTACTGCAAAAATAACCAAAGAAGTCTTAAGACTTACAGTAGCTTGTAGCATTGACATAACCTATAAGCTTGGATGAGTCATGTTTATTAACATGTTGAGCTGGAGGCAGACTCCACTCTCCTCTCAGAGGTATTGTTGGTCAGTGTAAAGTGTCACTTTCCAACCAGGAGCTGTTCTGAGTAGTTTGTTTGTCACTCACAGCAGTTTCCCTGCCTGCATAGACAAATGTCAAATAAAAATGTTACCAGTGATGTTACTAGGCATGAAAGGTACTGAGAGAAATCTTACCTATCTATTTCTCTGGGTTATTGAACATTTTTCAAATGAGGGCCTGGGGGCAGAAGCTGTGGGATTGGTTGAATATTTAGAATTAATGTTTTATATTTTTGAGAGCAGGGGTGTTTTTTTTTCCATTTTTTCCATTTCATTTGTAACTCTTCCAGATGTTAAACTAAAGGTAGAGTTCTCTGCATGACCACGTCTTTCCAATCCAAAATAAGAAAGACCACATATACTTGTTCTGGAAAAATCATAATTTATATGATGACCCTCCTGCATTTTTCATGTGATGCCTGCAAGTAAGCTCCTGAGAGACGATGCTTGTCTAAACTATGGAAAAACTTCTCATTTCAACTAAAAAGGCATGTGTATCATGTACGTGCAAAAATAGTTTATCTGTGCACTATTGAATTAAAGAGGAATTAAGCTGCAAAATACCTCTTAGGAGTTTATGATTAATAGAATATAACCTCTACGCTACAGAGATATTTGAGTTACACTGCATTGCAACCATAATCATAACCATACAGTTATGGGTTTCAAGTGCTTAAAGACCTAAATAAGTTTGATTCAATTTTTATTTACTCAGATTTCCCTACCTTTCCATGTTGTTGTAACCATTCTGCGTTGGGCACGTGTTTCTAGTACTTATTGTTCATTTATCTTAATTTCCAAAGTAAACAGGATTTTTGAGTGAATCCACCCAAACCACCACATTGCTACATTTTTAGACAATTTGTTATGTAATCAGAATATTTTTTTCACATGAGATGGAATGGACATTTTACTTTAAGTGAGAATCTGAGTAATCAGTTGACAAAGAAATTAAAGCCAGGGAATTAAAAATGATAGTCTCTTGTTCCTAAGCATGTTTAGTGTGAGACCAATGCACCAATAAAGTCCTTGCCTTGAAATGCAGTGGGGTGGAAGCTACTAGACAAAGCTTAGAACCCCAAAATACAGGTCAGTGCTGATGTAAAGCACCATGAGGTGCCTTTGCTTCAGAACAAGCATTCACCTCAAGTCCTAGGGTCTTGGGGGCTTGTTCGCTGGCTCCTTCATTCTGTCCTTCCTGGGACCTTTTTTTACTTGTCAGTAAAGTTTTATTTTAAAAGGGAAAAAAAAACTACAAACATGAAATCAGATTATGTAGCAATACACCAGGAAGTGTAGTCATCCAGCTGCACGGTGACTGTGGATTTCAGGCTGTAGTTATATTTTATCTTGGGTTTTTGGGATCTGTGTACATTAGAGCTAGGCCACACTTGCAACTTGGAGCCTGTTTTGCCAACCAAGTATCTAAATGCTGTCTCCAGCATCTTTCAACCCACCTGAAGTTCAGTGAGGGGGTAGGTCTAAAAGGCCCATTTTGCCCTGTACATTCACTAACATGGTAAAAGGGAAAAATATTCCGCTGTGGATCTTCTCAGTAGGGCTAGACAAATCCAGCCAGTGTCTTATCATTTAGATTAGCTGCCCAGTGAACTCCTTCTATTTGCACATAGAAGACAGGAAACGTGAGGGCAGTTCTAAAGTGGAGGGAAGTGTTAGGTTTACGGTTGGACTCAATGATCTTAAAGTTGTCTTTTCCAGCCAAAACGATTCTATGATACTATGAAATGGATCTTCTCTTACAGCAGCTAATGATAATGCTAACTGGGTGACCGGTTATCTGGATAAATGTTCCTGCCATCAACAGTACCCTAAAAAAGAAAGGAATACCCTACTGTAATGCATATCTTTACAATGCTTTTTATATTTCAATAAATTTAATGGCACAGGTATTCAGGAGTCTACTGTAACGTGTACTTTTTTAATTTGCTGTCTGTAGTAATTGACGGTTTTGAATCAGGACTAGAAGTATCATCCTTCCTGACAGCATGAATATGATCCAGAAATTTCATATAGTAACAGTTCTTGATAAAAGCAGTGACTGGAGCAGACTAAAGTATTCAATATATTGATGTTATAAGAGCAAGAATCTGCTTTTTGTGTGTCACTATGATACCTGTTCTTCAGGATCTGTACAGGACTAATTCATTTTGTCGAAGTGCAGAGTCTTTAGAAATAGTCCAGTTTGAAAACTTCACTTATGGCTTTTGTCTGTCAGAACAATACTTAAGAGTTTGTGCATTAACTAAAAGCTGTTCTTCCTAAATTAACTATTTAATGGTTGCATAGCACTGAATGTTTTTTTGTCTTGTTTTTCTTGCCTTAGAGATGATGGTTATGTGAAGAGCTAGTTTTCTTATGTGTAATTAACTGCTAGAGAAAAATAAGTGTTCAGAGGTTGGAGCTTTCTCTAGGTTTTTACAGTTTACTGACTCTTCTAGCCTAAGACCTAAGTTATTTCAGAAAACTGTCATCTGTTCTTGCATGCACGTCACCAAATGATTCCCTAAAAGCCTTCTATTGATATAAATTGCTGGGTTATCCCATTCTCTAACAGCATATGGAGTCTTGCTGGTGTCCTGAATAATGATTTAGCAGCTGGATGGAAGACTTGTTCGTCATCTTCTGTCCCTGGTCTTGAGAAAATGATGTTCCTAGTTGCTGTAGGGAGAACGTGAACCTTCTCCTCCCCTGTTCTCATTTTAAAAACAATGGGTCATTTTTACATTTATAGATTCTGTGGAGTGCTGCTGTAGATTCTGCTGTTCAATAATGACTCTGAAGATGGCTGCTCGGGACTTGTGCACAGAGCCGGCGACTCAAGCAGCTGGTTCTCAGATTGTGCTTCTCTGTCTCTAAGCTGCGGGTGTTTGCAGCACAAGTTCTCTGCAGCTCAGTTGTCCAGGGTTTGAGCTGCAGCTGATTGCATACCCATGCAATCTGCTGAATAGCGAGTGATGTCTGGCAGAAGACCTAGGAAGGCAGAAAGGTCAAAGCTCTGTGCTGTAGCAGAGGATGTGCCAGCAAGCAGAGCTCTTCTGACACTTGACTCTGCATGTGTACTGCATGACGCAAAGGATAGCATAGAACTGAGGTCTGGTAAATGTGTTTACCAAAAATCAAATTGTTTCACAATGGGCAGCATTCCAACAAGTATTAGCAGAATTTCTTTGGAAGGCCTTTGATTGAAGGCTTGGTTTCTCTTAAACCACTGATGGCTGCTATTATAGCAAGAGATGAGTGCAAAGGACTCCAAGAACTTTTCTAAAGGAGAAAAACTATCTGAAGATTGTATATGGCCACATGTGCAACTGGCTATATAGATGAGTGTGTAGACTTAGGTCTAAAGAAAATCCAGTTGTCTGGATTCTGGCTGATGAATGACTCCAGTTTTTTCAACATGGCTCCAGCAGAACTTCATCTTGGCACCATAATCTTTTGCTTACAGATAACCCCCGTCATTCAATGTAGACAGCACTGTGATGCCTTGGGAGAGAGAGGAGAGGCTTATCTCAGTGCTGTACAAATTGGTTGATCCCCTTCCCTTGGATTTGCTTCTTATTTGAGTAATTTCTCAAAGTAATAGTCAATACAAAATATGAAATATATAAATTACCCTTGTGTAGTATACCTGAAAGCAAACAAACTTATGGGAAGGACTTTGCAACTGGTTTAAAATAGAAAAAGCATTTGTCTGTATAAGTTCTAAATAGAGAATCACTATTTTTGAAAATTTTGTCTTGTTTCATGATAACAGTAAAAAAAAAGTGTAGTTTCATCTTGTAATCTCAAAGACTTTGATGCATTTTATCTGATCAGTTGAGCAAAGTCCCTAAGTATTCCAGCCAGATTTTTCCTCAAAAAAGTAAGTACATTTTGTGTTTAGAAGAGATGCTAAAAGTGATGCTTCTTGAAATATTTAAATGACCTAAAAGTGTAAATCATATTTACATGAACAACTTGAAATTTAGGAACCTAAATGGTGTAGTCAGCATGAGATTTCCCTCCCCTGCTGTGATGAGACAATGGGAAAGAAGGAGAGCAGTTCAGTCTTCACACCCCTTTAATCCTCTGCTGAAAGTGAGATCATGACTTTTTTCTGCTGGGAAATAGACTGAGACTACAAGCTCGTTCCACTTCATATAAATCACCAAATTATTATATAGTAACAACTTTTTGTCTCTCTAATGAGAATTTGCTTTCAGGCAATATCTTAGCACTACAAAGTATTAAATCCCCTTACTAATATTTTATTTTCCCCTTAATTTTTATGCAAATTTGATGTAGAAAAGTGCAGGCAGCAGCAAACGTGCTTTCTTTTCTATTTCAACTTCCTTTAGGAGTTCATCGTATTTTCTGCAGAGCTGGGAGAAAAATGTGAAGCAATAAGTCAGAAATTGGTGCATCTGGAAGATCAACTGCAAACTTCCGTCTGCAGAGTTGATGAAGGAGTTATTCATATCCTTTTTGATATACACAGAGATACGTATCAATCTGTGTAAGTGTGTATGTGAAATACTTGCCTTTTAGATTCACGTGGAGTACTAGTTCTTAATGTAGATTAAATACATTAAGAAGGGGAGAATTGATTGTCTTGATGAGTAGGTGTTTTTGTTGTAGCAAGTTTTCCTACAGTGCATTTTCACTGTGGTCTGATCCAGCTTTAATTGATTTAAACAGAAGTTAATTCTTTGCAAATTGAGATTAGGCACTGAAAAGCCTTTATTCTACTGTTAAAATCCTTTTGTTTGTAATGCTCATATAAGTAAATATGTAGTGCACCAAAAGCTGCATGGATACAAGTATCCATGCCACCTGCATTTCCCAGCATGATTCAGCTAAATTAAATGCTGCATCATTGACTCAGACTGTGTATATTGTCACATGTAGTTTGTGGTTTTTTCCTTTTTAAGAAAATGGGCAGCAGATGCATCATATGGCATCCTATGCAATGTAATCTCCCTCTAACACTCTGGTGCAAGTAACCAGATGAGATGTTGTCTTTTAAAGCACCCTTATCTCTTTCTGTGCTTCATCTGTCTTTCAGTATCTGATTGAAGATTACTTAACCTTTATGAGGCATTTGTTTGGCCTACAACTGTGGACATTTTTCAGAATTTAAAAGCACAGTATATTGTTTCATTTCTAACTTTCACAGACAAACTTATAACAAAAGAGATTTTGTTCTCCTAAGAAAGGGGAAAGAGAATAAGAACCATTGAGACTGAGGAATTTGAGAGTACTTAGCTGGTTAGGTTTTAGTGGAGAAGGGGTGGCAGGCAACAGGAAAATTAAGAAAGATGAATAAATGCAGGTTGGAGAGATTAGCAGAGGAGCCCTTACAGAAACCTGGAGGTGAGTTGAGATGATGATAGTGCTAGGAATGATTCAGTTCCTCCTAAGCTGAAGCAGGCAGTCCTGCAGAAGAGAGTTTAGAGAAAGGATAATAAGTAGAGTGTGTGGATATACAACTGCAGTTTAGGTAATTGGGCACCTATTGCCAGCTCATTGCAAAATTCCTATTCTGGAAACTTGGTTTCTTTAAAGGTATCAGTATGATAAACTTTAAGGTAGAGTGGGGGAGAAGGTGCTGGGGGAGGTTGCATCGGAAGGGAGAAATCCAGTCACTAATTTGTTACTCCTTCAAATCTTTTTTTTCTAAGTGTTTCAATGTACAGAAAGATTATTTTCTTGTATTGACCACAGGCCAGTTTGCACTATTATTTTAGTTATATTTACAGTGTGCGTGCTCAGTTGCAGTTGTGTTTTCCTGATGCTGTTCGTGAGCATTTCTTTTCTATTCATTCTATATGGATATGTTTATCTTGGGCGTGTGCTAAACATCTACTTCCTTCCTCCCTTATTTATACTTGCTCTCCAATTAGCTTTTCTCATTGACTCTAATAGAAGAACACTGAGGGTTGGAGTTACGTGTTCTTTGCGGTGGACAGGAGTTCATATTCAAACCAAACAGTCAGGTCTGATCATAGTTACAGTTTACCACGTAAGGCTGAACGACAGGTTTGTTTGATTCCTGAAGAAAATACACTACGAGTTTGTAAAACAGTAGTATTTCTATTTTCTGTGGAGCGTGCGTATTTTTTGTAGCTGTTGAAACTGCAAGAGTCAGTTTAAAAATAAAATCTAATCGCTGAAAATTTGAGAAGAGTTTAGTCTCATTCTAAGCCACAGCTGTCTGATATAGATGTGATTTCCTCTATCAGTGGAATTCAGCTCACATTATTTAAATACAGAAATGCACACTGTGTGATATCCTGTTCCTTCTAGCAAGACCATCAGCCACAGAATAAGAAACCATGTTTAAAACATAGGGACATACAGAGAAGCAGTTCAGCAATTCAGCCACCCTTCATTAACATTCAGTTGCTATTTCAGAGGTAGTCCAGATCAATGTGCATAAAATGTTGCCATCTGGTACATGTAATCGCTGTGTTGTACTTCAAAAATTAATGAGAATAGCTACTACAGTGCTACAGACCTGTAGGTTGTTGGGGGCTTGTTTTTTCAAAACCAAAAACTGCTCAGTGCATATAATATAAATTTTCATTCACTGATAACCTTCCTATATTGCAGGAACTAGCACGGTGATTGGTGACAATAATTAGCCTCAGTAGAAAAATTTATGATTAATAGATGGATCTATTGTTTGCACGGTAGTTTATTTGGTTTTAAGTAAAACACTTTCTTATCTCAAATATTGGGCAATTACAGAGTCTTCTTTAAAAATCTGTAGAACTCTGAGAGTGGGAGCTTAAAGATCTGGAACTGTAATGGAAGCAGGATCAATTTTTCACACTCTTGTTCACTGGTTATTTTTGCCCTTCCCTTCATCCCCCCAAAACTGCCTTACACGTGAATGTTACAAACTGTATTTGGTCAGAAATCTGACTGGGGGCAGCACAGATGTAAATTAGTCCTGTCTTCTGATTATTAAAAGACTTTTAAAGACTCCACTGGGAAAAATAAATTCCTGATGCTCTCAAGCCATTTGCCAATGTTTAGTGTGTGACATAGCTTTGATTAATAATTAAGCTTGTATTAGAAGAAAAATCCCAGATGTCATTGTTTTTCATTCTACATTTTGATGGCACAGATCACTTAAATCAACCGTGCTGCTTGTTGTAATTGCCAGCACAACCTGAACAAAGAAGAAATCCAGTGATATTTCTTGGTCCTAAGTTTATGCACAAACCCATTTGTGATTCTACTTTATTATCAGAGCATTTCACAGCAAATATTAAGCTGCAGTTTTGTATAAAAAAAGCATCAAACAATAGGGGGGTGGGGGAGAGTCCTCTGTAGCACTGTGACATATTTGATAAATTCTATGTAGCATATAACCAAACAAACCCACAAAACATTCAGTTATGGTTAATCATTGGCAAGTGTATGAAAACAGCCCACGTCATTAACTAGAAAAACCAAAGGATGAGAAGTGACTCATTCTGGTGTCTGCAGAGCTAATGAGAGGTGTTACTTCCCTGACAGTGAAGGTCTGGAATTCCCAGTAAAATTAAATGGAGCCTATATTGCAATTTCACAGTCATTTTTGTTCTTAATTAGCAGTTACATTTCGATAGACAATTTGAATGCATGTAATAGTTCCTCCTGGTGAAAGTGCTTTTGTTGGAAGAAAACTTAACTGGTCTATTATTATGAAAGCAATCTCCATTCCTAGCCCTAAAATTGGCATTTTAAACAGGTTTTTGGAAAATATAATTTTGTGCCTAAACATTTATTAGGCACTGCGGGTCACTTGGCTAACGCTTCACCTTTATCGTACAACAGGCTCTCATACAAGTCTTGCTTTACACCAGCACGGGTTTTTGACAGAATCAGGAGTAGAGAGTTTAGTTCCAGCTGTACCTGACTGAGGAATGTCACCCTGGGTGAACCTGTAAGAAATGTTAGAATTCCAAAATTTGGAGGGTGGGCTGTTCCTAGTGTGCATCATATTGAGAGAACGTGGTTCAACCTTTCTTGTTCATGCTGTGTTGGAGGTAGGTCAGTGCATTTCCACCCATGTGCCGCAGCTTCTTTGTCTGCTCTTTTGTGCTGGAACAAGTGTTTTTGAGACAGATCTGATAGCCAGATCACAGGCGTGATCAGCTTTTCAAAATGTTGCAGTTGTTCTGTTGGGTTTTTTTGTTGAGTGTTTCTGAGGTGGGAGTGGTATTTTGGTTTTTGCATGGCAGGGGTGTTTTGTTAGTTTGTAGAAACACATTTGTGGCTGTGAAGGAAGCAGACAGGAATGGAGAGGATTAGGAAAAATCCTAAGCAGGTTTCACTATCACAAGCACCCCTGTGTTTTGTAAGGAGAAGTAAGTGATGGACTTCCAAAGGCCATTTTGCTCACTTGCTGTGAGAACACATAGGCCTCATTTATAGGAGCAGTAGGGTGTCTTTCCTTCACTCCCAGGAGGGTGCTTCTAGAAGGCTGAAACCCAGATCATTCCAGATAAACATTGAATTCTTTCCTCTTCACATAGCATACACAATCACAGAATTGCTTAGTTGGAAATGACCTCTTGAGATCATCTGATCCAAATTCCCTGCTCAAGCAGAGTCACCTAGACTCCTCAGGACCACATCCAGTCAGGTTTTTAATATCTCCAAGGATATTGAAGACTCCACAACCTCCCTGTGCAACATATTCCAGTGTTTGACTACCCTCACAATAAAAATAATAATAAAAAAAGTTTTCTTATATTCAGATCCAATTTCCTATTTTGGAATTTTTGCCTGTTGCTTCTTGTTCTGTCAGTGGACAGAAGGGAAGAGAAGGGGAGAAGAGTCTGGCTCCTTCTTCTTCATTCCCACCCTTCAGGTATTTACACACATTTGTAAGATCCCCCTGAGCCTTCTCTTCTCCAGGTTGAACAGTCGCAGCTCTCTCAGCATCTCCTCATATGGTAGTCCATTAAACCAACCCTGTGCTGGACTCACTCCAGTAAGTCCATATCTTTCACGGAATTACAGGATGTTAGGGATTGGAAG
>NW_010337968.1:0-28893 GCF_000700745.2 Antrostomus carolinensis
CTAACACATTTTGAGTGGTGAGGGTCTCGGCAGAAAATTTAATAGTAGATTTGTGCACAAGTGCAAATCCACGTGTATGTAACACAATTGATATTTCAGTGATCAGCACAAAACAAGAACAGTGTATGTTATTCCTAACAATAACACAATAATACTAAGAAGACAAGATGACTTAGATGTTACACTTCAGAAAACAGAAAGTAACCATTTCCTTGTAAAGGCCTTGTAATTTTCTGCTACGTGCTCCTTTTTGCACTAGGACTGGATTGCCACATGCTCATCTTTGACAGCCTGGGTGTAGCCAGAAAATCGCGCAGGTGGATAAATGTGTGAAAACTCTATGATACATTAATGCACTAGTGAAAAAAAATGGAAACATGTTGGTGCACACTGTAACTTTTGACATCTTGCATTTGTTGTGATAGCCAGAAAATTGTGCAGGTGGATAAATGTGTGAAAACTCTGATACATTTATGCACTAGTAAAAAAAAAAAATTAAAAAAAATGGAAACATGTTGGTGCATACTGTAACTTTTGACATCTTGCATTTGTTGTGGCAAGTTTCCTCCTTGTTACAACTTTTATTGTGCTACAGAAGATAGAATGACAAAAAAAAGGTTTTAGTGAGATGTATGAAGTTCTGCTGGGCTGGACCCCCTATTCCCAAGGCAAGAGCTACCCCTGTTCTCTTTGGCTCAGCAGAATTCTCCTTCTCTACTTCAGTTCTCTACAGCAATAATAGCCCATCGGGACACACTAAGAAAAATAACCTCTGGGGCTGCTCTTCACTGTGAGGGTGGTCAGACACTGGAGCAGGTTGCCCAGAGAAGTTGTGGATGCCCCCTCCCTGGAAGTGTTGAAGGCCAGGTTGGATGAGGCTTTGAGCAACCTGGTCTAGTGGAAGGTGTCCCTGCTGATGGCAGGGAGGTTGGAACTAGATGATCTTTAAGGTCCTTTCCAACCTAAACCATGCTATGATTCTATGTTTCTATGATATGAAATAGTATAATAAAAGTATTCCATTAAAAGTGCAATGCTTCTTTTAAAAATTTCCTTTTTTTTAGTTAACTATTAGACGAAAGTATTTCATACATTTTGTGAGAAAGATATTTTTTAAATTGGCTTTGCTTCCATTTGCAAAGAAACGGACAATGTGAAAAATTTTCATGAAATAAAAAAATCTGTGTTTTAACCGGTTCTAATGATCCTTAAAAAGCGAGTATGCATTAATAACTATAGGAAAAGCCAAATTAAGCCCCAGAATATTTTGTTAAAAATATTCTTATTTGAAAGGAAAAGAAAGTAAGATAAGTGAAATCTTATTTTATCAAATATGAGCAATCCCTGTGATTTCACCTGAAAAACTAGAAGAAATTTGTTGCATATAGCTCAGGATACATGAAGTTCCCAAATAATATAGTGATATGACATATTACTGGCTCACAGTTTTATGGTAATTGCACTAATTGATGCTTGCTTTAACAGTAAGAGTTTATTTCTAGCATTAAGTATCATTCTTAAAGAAAAATTCTTTTTTCTAAAGAAGACAGTCCACATTTGTATATGAACAAAAGATCATTCATTGGCTGCTGGTTTGTGTGAAAATGACTACTTCTCTTAGAATATTTTTTAAAAAATCATGTCAGTGTGAAGAATGGTTTCCATTTTATTATCCTAGGTTTTGTAACATTTCTTTTAAATGCCCCCATCATGTATTAATGGATTTCCTTAGAATTTATCTGAAGCTCAAGAAAGATTTCTTTTACTGCAATTCCCATAAGGACTTCAGAGGAAATGTTTTTGTGATAGGCACTTTGAATGAGCGTGTAGTCCTCTAATGTACTTGAGAGTTTGAACCAACCCTCTGACTGTTTCGAAAATGTTACCTTCAATGAACAAAGGAAAAAAAAAGACAAAGATTTAAAGCTCTGTGGGGACAAAGCAAGTTGTTGCAGGTATTTCAAGTTATAAACAAGATTAAATTAAGAGCCATAAACCTTATGAGATTACTCCAATTTTGAAAGAGAACTGTGCTGTTCCTTATCAGACCAGTTCCTCTAGAAAAGCAAATTTCTTTCTTTGAACATCTGCATGCTTTATATCTCAAGCACTTTTCAACTTGCATAGTACTGCAATTAACCAACTGCATATTAATTGATTGCATATTGTAAATTTTTTTCTAACTATTTTTTTAATACAAAAACTACAACTGTTGAAGACAAGAGGCAGCCAATGCTATCAGAGAAACAATTACTATGTGCACTCTGTTAAATAGCACATGGTAGGACTTCTTTTCTTGCCAATTTGTAGTAGGTGGAACATACCAACAGAAAAAAATGAAAAATTTATCAGGGATATGATTTAGGGATTACTTTAGAACCTTGGTTTCATGATGACAAGTACATAGAGAGGGGGAAAAGGGATTTGATATCAGGTAAATTGGCACTAAGCAGCAAAAAGGGCAAAATTCTGACTTGGTGCCCATGGGTAAGCTTTGGTGCAAGAGTGAATGGCTTTGAGCAAAGCTTCTGGTGTTCCTTGTACCACTGAAGCTACTAAAAAGGTTGCCCTAACTGCAGCACCTTAAAGACTGAAGGCAGAGTGCTGGTCTTGACACTTGTGCATCCCCACAGGCAGCCATCAGCAAACCATGAAAACATGGACCATATCACATGTCCTGTCATCTCTCATGATAAGGAAGAGTCCTAGTGTAGGAGATCGCACAAGATGTTTTTTCCATGAACACTTCTAAGAAGCACTGTACAGCACAATTCACCTAGGACACTGTCACTGTGAAATCTCATGATCTCAAAGTAGAGAATGGCATTATCCTTACACATTTTATATTCCTTTTATAGAAACATAACAAAAGCTCTTGTCTGGACACTGCATTATTCTCCATTAAATTGTATGATTCGTAGAACAAATATGTACAGTTTTACTTCAAAGGTTTTGTTCCAAGCATTTTTTGAAAGGACCTTTAAGCAATAACTTGCTAAGATGTGTCTACCTGGGTTTTTCTGCAACAAAATTCCTCCATAAACTTGCCACACTTATGTATTGTTCCCTTCTAGTTTTTATTTCTATTTGCTTCTTGGTAGAAAGCAAGCAGTGAAGATCCCACCTGTCTTTGTAGGTGATAGCAAAACGTTTACAGCTGAAATACAACAGGAATACTTTTTCAGAAAGAAGTGTTTTGTCTGTGAGCACTGACAATAGCTTTCGTGACTCACATAATGCATACATGTACTTGAAGAATGAAGAATCTCACACAGATAAAAAATGAGTCAGGTTTCAAAGTAACACAGACAAAGCAGCAGGAGGAAGTACAGCCTGACACTTGCATTGCTATGTATGTCTTTTGAAGACAGGCTACCTTAGACAATACCTTTAGATATAGAAGTCATCTATCTATCTGTCAGACCTGTAACTGTTCACATAGCCTATTGCCCTGTAGTTAGGCACTTGTGCCAGCTCTGATTTCAAGAGAAAATAGAGCAGGCATGTGGCCCTGGGAATTTTGAGAAAAAAATCAGAGTTGACTTGAAAGTGATCAAGATGCAGAAAAATACATGTGTTCTTTCAGCATGTAATAAAACCAAGATACATCCAAAATTAACTGCTGAAGAATACACTGATATCATATTGGTTTGGAGACCTTTTATGACATGCTGAATGTTCAGATTGTTTGATGCTGACAGTTTACTTCTGTCAGTAAATAAGGATAAAAAAACCCCCATGGTATATATAATTGCATGCTTTGCCTTTTGTTTCAAAGGCTTGAAGAATGGTTCAGCATAGACAAAAGCACAGCTTTCATTTGAATGTCTAAGCAAGGAAACTGCAGTTTGTTGAAACTAAACTCCTTTGGAATAGTTCTGTCAAGTAAACAGTATCAATAATGGATTATTTTCCTGAATTTCTAGAGAGCAAGCTGACTAAAAGACCTGAAAGTCAGTCTCTTCCATTTAGGCCATTGCACTCTCATGCTTTAAAAGAGAACATCACTACAGTTTCTGCCAGGATTTTCTCCTCTCTCTCCTACTCACTAGGAATGCTTCTAATGTTCCTGAAGTATATTTTAGAAAGACTCACTAGAAAAATCAATAGTAGCTGCTCCTGTCTGTAGTAGCTACGCTACTTCTACCTATGAAGAAGCATGATTTTTTTTGTCTTTCTACATTCCTCTCTTTTGCACTTCTAGCCAATGATGACAAACATTCACATTATCAATTAAAAAAAGGACCAATATTCAGGTGTGGGGCAAAGTAGTTACGCTAACTTTACAGATTAAGCCTCTGCTTTTCCCTTGTCCAAGCCCCAGAGACCAAATGTTGGACTGTCAAATACAGGAAAATGTCTTTGTTCTGCTACCACGTGTAACAATGCAACTTCACTGGGAGTCCTCAGGTTAGCAGACTAGATACTCTTCAAAAGAAATTGAATCAATATATTACACCAAACACATTTTTCAGTCAGACTAGTGAATGAGATTTGCTCAAGAGGCCTTTCTAAACTAAACCATACAAAAGCCTTTGCTAACACTGTGGAGATTTAAAAGAAATGGATAAATAATAATGAATAAATGCACTAGCAGGTGTTTTGTTCAGGTGGCTATAAAGGTAACATTCTTATCTCCTATGAATAACTTGTACAAAACTCCTTCAAAAGTGCTGAACAACTTTTTAATATGTTCAAGTACATTCAACTAAGTAAAATAAATAAAAATTTTTATCATACCTGTTTCATGTCTCTTTTGCAGCCGACTAAAACGTGCATAAGAACTCCAAAAACTGTAGTAACAGGATTTATGAGCTACTTTTTGGAACTCTCTTCCTCCTTTAGATACGCAAAGAAATTTAATAAAATTGATCACTATATCAAGTATGACAGTTTGAAAAGCACAGACAGAAAAGGAGGGGAAGATGCTTACTTAGGTAAGTAACTCTCACTCAGTGAGAGTTACCCACTATACTCAGTGGGACTGCTTACTTGGAGGTCAGCAGAATTTAAAAGCAACCAAGATTCTAAAGTACATGGGCATTTATAGATATAACTAATATTTCCTCAATGGTTATGTGCTTTTCTTAAGTGCCCGCTTCAAAGATTATAAAAGAAAGTCAAGTACTTCTTTAGAAAATATCCCTTCCAATTTCCTGGTCCTCAAATCACTCACTACCACACAAGGATATCAAGAACTTTCATATAAAGCAGGTATAGCAGGAAAGCAGCCACAAGTGTTTTGGTTACAACGGGTTCATACAATTTCGGCATTGTACATCTGTTGTGTTTTCAACTCCTTCTGGATTGATCATTGGAATAAACAGGTTAGTTAGATTTAGTTGCCAGAACCTAAAATTATATGCTGGACTGCTGTTTTGTAACCTGTGCATGCAAACTCCATGAGAACACTTATGCAAGGAGAAGCAGCTTGCTCCAAAAAAAAAAAAAAAAAAAAAAATCAGCAGCCTTCGTCTCAGTAGAGTTATTATTTAAGTTTAAAAAAAGAAGACAAAACTTTCAGAAGAACAAGTTAAGTTGCTTTGCACACATGCTGTTTTAGGAGAAGGCTGACAACAACTCCTGCTTATGCAGCTTCTCTGAGGAATTAACTCCCTGGGAACATAGTCTTCCAAAGTGGACCTAAAACTCTGGGTGTGTTAGCATGAACATTGCATTTGAATTTCAAATAAGAAAGTCCTCTTTTTTCAGTCTGAGGTGAATATATTGATTCTAAGATAAATCCTGTCTGAGGAGAGAAGGCAGCCCACTAAGTAGCACAAGGGATCAGCATAAGCATATTAATAATGCAATTATTATAGCCCAACAAACAAGACAGAGTGAGCAAAATAATTATAAAGATGAGAAAAAGCTGAAATTGGTATTTTGCAGCCACAACAGCTGCTGATATCATTCATATTCATGAAAAATACTTTAAACTGGAAACTGCAGAGGAAATTTAGGTATGAGTCCTAAAAAAACTTAAATCTTTGCAACCTGAGAAGATGATGTGGTGAGGAAGAATGTCATCAAAATATCCATCACCTTTGGTCCAATTTTGCTCTCAGTTGGATAGGTGAAAGATGACTGGACTGACGGTGATAGAAAGCAGCACCATTATGAAAAAGAAATAGGGCCAGTGACTTCTGCAAATTGCTGTTGAAACCTCTGAACTCTTGAATAGTAATCACACATCTGCCCACAGGGCTTCAGTTAGTGAATTGTTACCAGAGCAAACATTGGTATTAGACATGCACATAGCAATATTTACACACACACAAATGTTTTGCTTTAATAAAATATAAAATGTATAATAATAATCCATTAATTATTTTCATATTACTGCCAACAGTTGTAAAACAAGACACAAGGGAGATGTAAACACTTTCTCAACAGCTTTCTACTTTCTGTGAGGTGAAGGCTGGGACAAATTAAGGCACTCTGCCAATTCTACTTCCTGCTCAAGGAAATCTCACAACTTCTTCTCTTTAAAGCATGAGTAGTTATAACTAACTGCAAGTCTTGGCTTCCAGGGTTTTTTTCTTCAGCATTCTTTTTACTGAAAAAATATGATTATGCATTATACACAAGAGATACACATTGCATAGCTAGGCAAAAAAAGCTAGGTTAAAAATAGCACTTGAAGTTATGAAGTTATGTTTGCATTACAGATCGAAGTTTGTACTTTTGAGAAGAAACAGAAGACTATCCACAGTTTCTCCTGCCAAGGACATGTAACTGAGTTATATTGACTTTGATTTCCCTTGCCACTTCTTTATGCTATTATAGATTTAACGGATAAAACTGGCAAAACATATATCCCCCCTAGATTTTCAGAAGTTTTAAAACACAAAACTCTCACTGTTTAAGGCAGTAGGATTACAAAAATCACAGATTATTTGATATTTAAGAAAGTTACAAGAAACCTCCAAGAACTCCACAGAGCTCTCTAGTATGTTTTAACTAGCACTGGTGAGAAAAAAATGGAAGAATAAGAATTCAGAAATAGAGGATTCTACTGTAAGTTTCAATATGATTCTAATCAGTTTTGAGTGGCTAGCCTGCACAGTTAGATGCATATCTGAAGGAAAAAAAGCAAACAGTGCAGAGCATTTATGTAAAGTAGTATAGGATAAACAGGAAAATTAATTTAATGAATGGCAATTCATGGCAACCCAGCCTTCAAATGCAAGCAGCCTCTTAAATTACATCTAGTATCATTATCAAATAGCTCTCTCTATATATGCACATGTATAGATTTTATATATATATATTAAAAATCTTGCAAAAGGCCTCATAAAATTGGATAAAGTACACAGGCAGTCTACTGGTATAGAACAGACAAGTGATTCTATTAGCCAAGTAAAAGAGGTTCATGTGCTGAAGTCTTTTGAGTAGTTCCCTTCATAGTTTCCAAAGAAAAAATGTTTATCAGATTTATCAGAACAGCTCAGAGTTAAAAACAAAATTGAGAATATAAAGCCTGGTCTCAAATTTTCAACATTTCTCAAATACAACATTTTCAAAACTTTGGAACAAGATTCACTGTCACTTTTATGGATAGTCAGATAATTACTGGCAATACAATCTCCTCTGGGTTTGAAAGCGCAGAAAGGAGAAAAAGGCCTCACACTGAAGGAAGTCTCCCTTGTCACATCCACCTCCTCTTTAATTTCAAGAGCTTTCTCCCAGATATTTTTTCAGGAACAAATTATTTTTATTTGCTTATTTCTAATGAAAATTCAACTGCAAACACAGAAGGCTCCAGTAGTTTTTCAGTGCTAGAAATAAAGATAATTTCTTGTGGATGTAAACATCAGTAGTATAGAGAAATTTTTACCATTTCAGCTCTGCCATATAATTCAGCGTCTTTACTGAGTATTTATGAAGATCATTGCTACTATGCTGACATCTATGAAAAAAATCAGTTAATGTGGAATTGAAGAAGCTTGTTTCGTCTGTTTAAACCAAAAATAATAGCCTAAAAATTCATTCAATATGTTTTGGAACAAAAAGCATGTAATATATCACAGAAGCAGAAAGTAAAATTACGCCACTGATGATTTTCTCATGGATTTGATTAAGTCCTAATTCCTTTGCTTCAAACAGTGAAGTGTTGCCTCTCCAGTGGGGTCTTTCCTCTTCTCTCATAGAATAGAACAAGTATAGCCTGGAAGTAAGTTGATAAAGTACTTTGTAGCCAAAGTACTGGAGTAAGTAGTTTATAGCTGTTTATGAAATGGTTTAAAACCGTGATTGTAGAGGTCACCCAGTCTGCGCAGAAATATTTTGTTGATCAAAAGATTATCAGGATAGTTCAGCATTGTTAACTGATCTGTGCCAGGTCTGAACACAAGGCTGCCTCTTCCTACTAGAAAGATTGCCAAGCCCTGCACAATTCAGCATTTTCCAGGGCGAGCTTAACCTCAGTCTTTCCTCAGCTGTCTTTGCAAGGAGATGCGCATGATGAGAAGGGCAACCCCAGGTCAGTCATTCCTCTTTTGTGGGATTTGGGCCAATGCAGAAAAACCGAATAAAGAGAGCAGGAATACATGTATTTGAAACTTTGGAGACTGTAGCTTTCATTTATCAGCAAAAATGTCAAGTTCCTTGAGATAGCTTAGAAATAAAAGCTTATGTCCCCCCCAAAAAAAAGAAAAGAAAAGAAAAAGAAAAGAAAAGAAGAAGAACAAGAAAAGATGAGCTAAACATAAGAAAAGATGAGCTAAACATTAATTTTCTTGGAGGAAGTTCTACCTGTTTTTTGCCTGTTTTCTTAGTGCTCCAAACACTTTACTGGAGGTTTTGTGAAATATCTTCCACATATCTTCTAACTTTGCTAGGGCTGACTGAAAAACGCAAAAGAGAGTTCTTTTCATGTATACATTGACAGCACATAACAGTTCTCACAGTTATAAAAAAGAATAATTGTTTGGTTTTGATACTTTGTAGCTACCATCCAGAAATAAATTTTGCTGGTAAATCAAGCAAAAAGACTCATCTCAAAGATGGCTCTGTTAATTTTCAGCCATCGCATTACAGGAGGCATGCACACAGAGCAGGGAAGCAATCTGGAATCTATCCATGTAATACACTCTAATTATAACTTGCGTGTCATGTTTCCAATGCACCATGTGTTTACAAGAAGCTGTCACTGACTTTTGACGTATGTGAGAGCAATTGGGTTGAACAGTGTTTTTAACCTACAGGAACTTGAGAGTGCTTTTTTCTATTTATGTTTTTACTTCTCATTTTGTTACATCCTCTCATTTGCTGTAGAGCTCTAATATGGGTGAGTAGTCTAGTTTTCCTTGGTAGTCAGCAGAGAGACTTGACCTCTGGAAGCCATGTTAGAGCACTTGAATTCATCTTTGTCTGTTGTTTACTTATAGAGCTTAGATTACCTAGTGAAGGCACATAAATTAGGTCACTTCCGAGCATAAAAAAAATACTGCATCATTAAAATTTCAATAGTGTATATTGATCTCATATGTTAAGTGCAGATCTTGGTCAGAATTTGCTTTTAATCTTTTTCTGTCAAGGTAAGCAAGTCAGGAAGAGCTTTTAAGCAGCCTTACCTGGTCACCACATTTTTAATGACTGATTCATATAAAATGAATAGAATGAGTGACAGCACATAGCCTTATACATGTGAATGTACTTTATCAGAATACCCTTACTGATATAAATTGCTGGGAAGCTCTTTTAAATATGTGTTTTGAAAATGTTTGCTTTTCTAACCCATTTTACCTGTTAGATTGACTCATATGAGTAATGAGGTGATGTATAAAGAATGGCATCCTTTGCTGATCTTGCCCTTTATTCAGATCCAAAGGATGCCTATCATGATCAGTATTTAAGTTCCTTGAGAAGGAAAGTCAACACGATGTGAGAATTTGGAAGAATCATATGAAAGAGAACCTGTCAAATACCAGACTGGGTGCCTGAACTGATAAAAAAAATCAAGTCTTGAATTTTAAAAACTAAAGTCATAAACATGCAGAATTGCTTTGTTAAATAATAGGAAAATTACATAGGTGATGTCTAGCCTGGTGCACAGCTGCCAAGTAAGGTGAGTACTCAGTGAAATTTTCACTCAGTGACTGAGTTCTTGGTAAGAGTCTTGGCAAAGCAGCCAGGCCTCCATGGCTGTTGGTTCCTCAGATTTATTTTTAAAGGGTTTTTTGTTTTTTGTTTTTTGTTTTTTTTTTACATGAATTTGATTTTATGCTGTCTAGCATCTTATTCTTATTAAGGTTTTTCTACATTGTGCTTAATGTGATCTGAAACATTTCCATTTCCTGGACTGAAAAATAAAAGCACATGCGTTCATGCGCCTACACACGCACACACAAACACAGAAACAGCTCTCCATCCCCAAAAAGCTAGTAAGGGAAATAACTATATGAAATCAGAAGTTTCAAAGTTTAGGTAGAGAATCACAGAACTGATTTGACACATCATATTTAGCTCTAAGATTAAAAGTGGGAATTTTTTATTGAATCAACATTCTATGAGAAGCATAGACTAAGCAATAGGCAAATAAAATTGGATATTTTCAAAGAAGTAGTACTTCAATAATAATGATGAAATTCCTGCTTCTCCATGGCACTGAGAGGAATGTACCTTATCTTTCCACAGTGGTTGCTTGCAATACAGTGACCTAGAAGGTCCTTTCTACACCTAAATTTCTTTATATATCTGCTAAATAAAATAATTTGAGCAATTTTCAGTTTTGTTCGCTATTTCTAAGCATATTTAAAGCATTTGTAATATGCATATGAAGGAAAGAGGGAAAATATTTGGCATTTTTAAAACCCAGACCCACAGCTGCAGCTGATTATAAATTTTCAGAGAAGAAATAAGCTTATTGCAAGCCATTATGAGTTTGAAATAAATAGTATCTGGGTTTATTTCTATATATATATTTTATGTAATTAATAAAGCTCAGTATGAAAGGCCTTGACTTTCAATAGCTCATTAAGTGAATCTAGCAATGCAAGAAGCTCAACATCATTATTTCCCACTGAGATATATTTCTTTAGCACAGACTCTTAAGTGAATTTCAAGGATGATTAATAGGGGGACTCAGGCAAGCACTGCTCAAATCTGTTTTTCTTATGAATTCCCTTCTAAACACCACTTCAAATCTCTAAGATTACTATTATGAAGATGCTTTTATTATGAAAGACTAGAATGGGCTAAGGTAACTATCTGATTATCATTATTTTTTACATGTCAAACAATAGTATCATCAACTGAATAAAGATACAAGTTACAAATTATTTGTGCAAATGCTTCTTTATTTTCAAATTTCATTTCACTATTTCTCATTACTTTCAGTAAAGGAGATACTGGAGCAGATCCACTGCCAACTGTAACACTCATTACCCTGAGCAAACCCATTCCGGAGGGATACTCCAGCTAATGAAATGCCAACTGTAAACAACCGCTGCTTAAGTGACTGACGTAATACTTGTTCACAACAAGCACAGCAACAAAACCTGTTGCAATTATTCTAGTTAATACAAAACACACCCACGTTTATCCTAAGGGACCTAACTTCATCCCAAATTGAACAAATTATTTAACCTGTGATTCAAACTAATTACTTCTCTAAAAAGATGATTTTCATCCTGCCTTCAGGCAAGAGTTGCATTTTGGCTGGTAGCACTGTACAAAGGGAGCCAGTCGGTTGAACCAAACAGTTAATGCTGCAGACCCAAACTCCACAATAGACACATTTCCAGTGGTTTTACCCCAACCCCACTTCAGTCAGGTTGAGGCACTGAATATCCATCAGCTGCTGCAGCACATGGTGTGTACTCTGGTGCATATCATGTCCCCAGCTCAGTTTCAACTGGGAGGCAGCCCCCAGGCTCACCCTGAGTGGGGAGAACCGAAGTAAAGGAACAAGGCTTCCTTAGGGGATTGCTTCAAAAACACACTTTTGATCAAAATTAATACACTGATGTAGATATAGCCTAAATTAAACCCTGAGTTTCTTTGCATTCAGCCTTACTTTATGTGTTTTCTACGTCCTTCACTGCTCTCCTTAATAAGAATTTAGGCTAGAATTGTTGGGAGTAAATCTCCAGAACCTAATTTATGCAAGCTTAAAACTGTGTCTGAACTATATCCATAACTTTAGAGCAAATAAACTTATCCAAAGCTATTTGGATACATTACATTCCACTACTACAGGGACTGTTCTTTGCACATAATTCTTCATCCAGTTTCGTATTTCATTTAAACTTATTGGTTTGCCCTTCCAACAGATTAGCTTCTTGTTGTCATTCAAGGGAATATTAGCCTTTAAAATAAATAGAAAAGACAACCTATTGTGCAATGATTTTGACAATTCTGCATGTACCTGTACTGCTAATTCTGCTCAGGTTAATGACTTTAAGATCTGGTAAAGTTGAAACTAATTCTTTCTTGGTGTGTGTATGAGAGAAATTTAACTTGGTAAATTTGAATCCAGATGTCTCAGAGGAAAATACGGTATGGCCAACATGGAAAGAAGGCAATGTTTAGTGCCAAGAAAGTACATTTAAATGTAGGAAAAGCCATTCAGTGATTGGCTGCCCTTGCATTTATGGTGAAAAATAGCAGCCCTTCATCCACGTTGATTAATGATGGTTAATTGAGTAATGTCATTTTATCCTTTAAGTACTTTTGTATTGGCCTGAACCTGACAGAGTTCAGTATCATTTAGCTTTACTTTATCCAAAAATTGAAATATGTTCTTAGATGAAAATGCACAGAATCAGGAGATGGCCCAAGTAAGATGCATTAATTGTGGGGTATTTCTTAGACTATTAATGTTAATCCTAATAAACTTTGTGAATAAAGAACTTTTTGAAACTATTCTTTGCAGTTTGTGATGAGAATAAATGTTTCTAATGCAAATTTTAGTGCCCAGTTTGGCATTTAATTCAGTAGATTTGCATTGTTCTGAAAGTAGGATTGGACTCATTACCTAAAACTATTTGAGATACTGTCAAGTTTTGCATTAACTACCATATTATGGTAATTTCCATGATGCCTTGTGTTTCTATACATTTCGTGCATAGCCGTGATGAGATACACGTCAGGGGAAACGCAGGAATAAGGTTGCTACCCTTGAAACAACATGCATCTAATGAACTAGCCTGTGGACCAGGGCCAGTCCTAACTCCTTGGCCTGAACTACTACGTAACGTAGCCCACAGGCAAAGCACAGTTGGGATCTTTATGAACCATTATTATAGCTCAGCCAGTCACTGATGTGGAAGCAGATGATTTCTTCAAATGGAAAGGATCTTGTTCTGAAAGCACGTGGATTTGGTCCTGATCATGATGGATTTAAGTAGTGTGAAGAATCCAAAGTGTCGATGTTGCTGTGACTGCTTGTCCTGGTTTTGGCCAGAATAAAGAAAATTTTCTCCCTAGTTGCTGGTATAGTGCTGTGTTTTTGATTTAGGGTGAGAATAATGTTGATAACATGTTTTAGTTGTTACTAAGCAGTGTTTATACTAAGCCAAGGACTTTTCATGTTCTCATTCTGCCCTGCCAACAGAGGCTGGGAGTGTGCAAGAAGCTGGGCTGGGACACAGCAAGGACAGCTGACCCAAACAAGTCAGAGGGGTATTCCATACCATATGATGTCATGCCCAGTATACAAACTGGGCAGAATTGGCTGGAAGGGGAAAATTGCTGCTTGGGGGCTGTCTGAGCGTCTGTCAGTTGGTGGTGGGCAATTGCATTGTGCATCACTTGTCTTTCTTGGGTTTTATTTCTCTCTCTGTTATCTTCCTTTTTGTTACAATTATTATGACTATATTTTTATTATTATAATATTCGATTTTTATTTCAATTCTTAAAATGTTCTTATCTCAACCCAGGAGTTTTACTTGTTTTCAGTTCTCCTCTCCATCCCACTATGGGTTGGCC
Organism: Antrostomus carolinensis; assembly: GCF_000700745.2. Taxonomy (NCBI): domain Eukaryota; kingdom Metazoa; phylum Chordata; class Aves; order Caprimulgiformes; family Caprimulgidae; genus Antrostomus; species Antrostomus carolinensis. The sequence goes on from NW_010337968.1 coordinate 13,936, forward strand.
AGAGGGAGTGAGTGAGTGTGTGGCTGTGTAATGTTTAGTTGCTAGCTGGGGTTAAACCACAACACTGCTGTTATGCCTCTTAGCTAAGCTTCTCATGCCTCTAGCATTGCAGCTTGCAGCCTGATTTCACTCTCTGCTGTTACAGACCTTACTCCTGCCTGTTCATACATCCCTGCATTACACCAAATAATTAATACCAGTAGAGTGTTTAATATCATGATAGCATCAATAATTTTAAGCAATTTTCCTTGTCTTTTTAGAGTTATCGGTGCTTTTTTTCCTCAAATTTAATGTTGCCTTTGAAATCATAATCAGTGATGCTTCTTTGCCAACATAAACTTAATCTCCTTTGAGCAATCAGTGATTAGAAAAACTTTATCCTGAATCCATCCTACAAAACATCAAACCTGTCTAGTATTATTTAGGCTTATTTGCAGAAAATGTGGAAACCATGATAAATCAAATCTGATGTTTGATTCTCAGACAACTTGAAGGAAAATTTTCCCTTTGACTTCAGCACTGCAGAATCAAATTACTTTTTTGCAATACCGATGGCTTATTTATATAGGCAATAGCTCCTGTGTAGATCTTACAGAGAAGGTTCAGCTTCACTCATAAACTAGAGATCACTCAATTAAACGAAGTTTTATCCATTTTCCCTGAAAATTACTTTTGGGGTGCTATTTCTTTTCTTACTTTGTTTGTATGGTTCTTGAGTTAAAAGTTTATTCTATTGCCATTTCATGTTCATGTTTAAAGATCTTAATGAAATGTCACAAGACTGCCTTATTAAAGGGATTTGCATTGGACTAAATTTGTAAATCAACCCTAAAGTTTCCCTATGTTGAAAGATTTTCAAGCAGTGGGTGCACAGCTGTCATCAGTGAGTTGTTTCCTCATCTCTCTTGTCACATTTCTGTGTTCAGCTTTTTTTTTTTTTTTTTTGGCAGGTTTTAATATCACATGCAATGCAGATATCTAACCCTCACCGCTGTAAGAACTGACCTCAGCCCAATCTTCACCCGTGAAGTGGGCTGTAATGCTCTTGCTCTTCCAATCATGAAACGCAACAAGTGCTCTTTTCACAATTTTCCCAAAGTCTGGTTCCAGTGGTTTAACTGTCATTAGTGATAAAAGTGCACTGATTGAAACTTTTTTTTTTTTTGGTAGCAATAGCTTGCTATTTATAGTAATTTGTCCAGAAGGAAAGGAAAAAGAGAACTCAATCCTTTTGATGTTGAGCTGGTTATTTAGCTTTAGACCTGAGAATGCTTTAACAAAATGTCTTTCGAGGTTTTAGTGGCACTACCACCTAAGCACACGATTAGCTATTCTGCTAGTTCTACAGAAATCAGTAAGATATCCTATGATACTCCTATCTATAGGACCTATACAGCTAGCTACATGTACAGGTATTTTCTGCATGACTATCTGAGTAGCAATTGAGTATTTGCATTTCCTTTAAACATATGAAGTAATTAGATATTGTTTGATCCTGGGCACTTGTCAAAATGTTAAGAATATTAACAGTAATTTAAAGTTGAAGGATTTTTTCTGGTTTAGCAGACAAAATCCAGGAGAGCTTTTAGAATTGCTGAATTAAGATATAATTGTTTAGGAAGATCAAACAGCTGCATGTCTGAGTTGGAGCTCAAGGTTTCTGTTCTTAGAATCATAGAATGGTTTGGGTTGGAAGGGACGTTGAAGATTATCTAGTTCCAACCCCCCTGCCATGAGCAGGGACATCTTCCACTAGACCAGTCTGCTCAAAGCCTCGTCCAGCCTGGCCTTAAACACTTTCAGGGAAGGGGCATCCACAACTTCCTTGGGCAACCTGTGCCAGTGTCTGACCACCCTCACAGTGAAGAATTTCTTCCTAATATCTAATCTAAACCTGCCCTCTGCCAGTTTAAAGCCATTTCCCTTTGTTCTATCACTACCTGCCCTTGTAAAAAGTCCCTTCCCAGCTTTCTTGTAGGCCCCTTCAGGTATTGGAAGGCTGCTTTAAGGTCTCCCCAGAGCCTTCTCTTCTCCAGGCTGAACAGCTCCAACTCTCTCAGCCTGTCCTCATAGGAGAGATGCTCCAGCCCTCTCATCAACCTCATGGCCCTCATCTGGACTCATTCCAGTAGGACGATGTCCTTCTTATGTTGGGGGCCTCAGAACTGGACACAGTACTCCAGGTGGGGTCTCATGAGAGCATAGCAGAGGGTGAGAATCACCTCCCTTGACTTGCCGGCCGTGCTTCTCTTGATGCAGCCCAAGGATACTGTTGGCCTTCTGGGCTGCGAGCACACATTGTCTGCTCATGTTCAGCTTCTCATCAACCAACGCCTCCAAGTCCTTCTTCTCAGGTCTGCTCTTGATCCATTCTCCACTCAGCCTGTATTTGTGCTTGGGGTTGCCCCAACCCAGGTGCAGGACCTTGCATTTCGCCTTGTAGAACTTCATGTGGTTTGCACGGGCCCACCTCTCAAGCCTGTCTAGGTCCCTCTGGATGGCGTCCCTTCCCTCCAGCGTGTCAACCGCACCACACAGCTTGGTGTCATTGTCAAACTTACTGAGGGTGCACTCGGTCCCACTGTCCATGTCGGTGACAAAGATGTTGAACAGTACCAGTCCCAATACCAAACCCTGAGGGGCATCACTCATCACTGGTCTCCACTTGGACATCAAGCCGTTGACCGCAACTCTTTGAGTGCAACCATCCAGCCAATTTCTTATTCACTGAGAGGTCCATTTGACTAGTAGTTATCTCTACAACTTAGAGACATCAAGCCGTTGACCGCAACTCTTTGAGTGCAACCATCCAGCCAATTTCTTATTCACTGAGTGGTCCATTTGACTAGTCGTTATCTCTCCAACTTAGAGACAAGGATGTGGTGTGGGACAGTGTCAAATGCCTTGCATAAGTCCAGGTAGATGACATCAGTTGCTCTTCCCCTAACCACCAAAGCTGTAACTCCATCATAGAAGACCGCCAAATTGGTTAGGCACGATTTGCCCTTGCTGAGCCATGTTGGCTGTCATCAATCACCTCCTCACTTCCCATGTGCCTTAGCATAGTTTCCAGGAGTATCTGCTCCATGATCTTGCAGGCATAGAGGTGAGACTGACTGGCCTTTAGTTCCCCAGATCTTCCTTGTTTCCCTTTTTAAAAATGGGGGTTATGTTCCCCCTTTTCCAGTATGGGGGAACTTCACTAGACTGACACAGCTTCTCAAATATGATGGATAGCGGCTTCGCAACTTCATCTGCCAGTTCTCTCAGCACCCGCATGTGCATCTCATCAGGTCCCATAGACTTGTGCACCTTCAAGTTGCTCAGATGGTCTCAAACCTGGTCTTCTCCTACAATGGGTGGCTCTTCATTTTCCCAGTCCCTGCCTCTGCCTTCTGTGACCTGAGGGGTGTGACTGCATCACTTGTTGTTGAAGACTGAGGCAAAGAAGTCATTGAATACCTCAGCCTTCTCTGTATGACCAGGTCTCCCATCTCCTTTCAGAGGGGGCCTACATTTTCCCTAGTCTTTCCTTTATCCCCAACATACCTATGAAAGCTTTTCTTGGTGGCCTTGATGTCCCATGGACAGATTTTACTGTCAGGGCTTTAGCTTTTCTAATCTGATCCCTGGCTGCTTGGACAATTTCCCTGTATTCCTCCCAGGCTACCTGTCCTTGCTTCCACCCTTTGTAGGCTTCCACTTCTTAATATTAATTAACTCACCTTCACTCTGTGGGAACAGATGAGGAAACTACTATTCGTACTTGCTTGTTTTTAGAGAAATCACAAGCATGAGCAGGGAACTGATACACAGTTCACTTCACCTGTTGCCATCAGGTCCAGAAAGGAAAATTACATTGTGACTGCTTTGTGCATTAGGAATTCATATGTTTCTCGCCAGCAATGTACCTGAGGAATTTAAAATCTCCCTGGGAATTCACTAACAGCAAGGCAGGGGAAAAGTCTGATAACTTTCTCAGTGTAGCATTCAAAACTACTGTGGAAAGAACTGAGTCTATAACTTTTAGATCTAGTCTTCTAGCTGTAAGCCTTTTCCCAGGGGAAGCTGGTTTCTTTTTCTGACTTACAAATATATCTAATCAAAGGTGAAGCTTCTGTCCTCTGGTTTGAAGGTCTAGTCAGGAACCGTGACTGCAAACAGAGGGAATTCCTACTGTTTCCTCCTATTTTTTACTGAAAGTGCAGAAACTCCAACCATAGAGAAATGCTTGTTCATTTCTGCTCCCGTGCCAATCTGCTGTCCTCCAGGACTAGATCTTTTCACATCATTAAACAACTTGTGAATCAGAGAGACTGTACCATAACACAGAGAGCAGGAGGTTTAGGAAACAGAAACTCTGATTCTTTCCTGCCTTTCTCAAAGCTTGTTTCAGCATGTTACTCTTTATTCAGTACCTACTATCACCCAGAGAAATTGCCAGAGACACTATCACACAGGTAACACTGTATGTTGTACCTTTACTGTACTTTTCAGAGGATGAAGTATAAATATTCCATTAGATGTTGGAAACTGAGGATCACAGAAAAAGCCAATTTTTAAGTCTGAGAGGAAAAAAAGTACAATTCTGCTGATAAATTGCAGTCATATTTCCCATACCATGCAATCATTGCGAGTTTTATGGAGTACAGCTATTGAGTAGCAGTCAAAATGCCAGCACATATACTCATAAATCACTAAATGCTCTTGTGGGCCATTTTCACTGGACTAGCTACAACTACAATTAAAACAGTACTTGACCCAATATTAAATCAGATTATATTCAAATTCTTAAAGCAATTATCTCAAATACCAACTTTATTGCATGAGCAAGCATGCAATTAGAACTTTATGTAATACCACATGCAAACTGTAATCCTAAGTAATTGAAACAAGAAAAACAAGCATATTTTTGTACAACTTGTACAATTAATAATACAGTAAGGAAGTTAAAGAATTCTCATTTTCCTTAAAAGTATTTGAAGTTGATCAAGTAGAAAAACTTGACTCATTTTATACTGTATAAAAATACAGAAAAGGGCAGCATTAATTTTATGAGGCAGTGTTAAAACTCAGCTTGCTGCGAAGTGAACCCATGCCCAGGGTGAACAGGAGAATCTGGATCTGCTGCCAGTGACATTGCTGAATTCTTCAGAGCATCATCTTAAGTGATCATCTCTTAAAAGGAACATTCATTCCAATTATAATGCCATATTTCATCTATTACTATGATAAAAAGGCTAAAAAAATTATTGTGGATCACTGCCATTTACATTTAGGCAAGTAAATCCTATTTTACACATGCAGATCCTAACTGTTTTCGAAACACAGATGCTTACATACACTGTAAGCAAACTTAAGAAAACTTAAGACTTCAGCTTCCAAATTTAGTACAGGTGTTTCTTTTAAGTGCTTCCAAAAGCCAAATTATTTTTCTCTTTGTTCAGGTAAATATTTCAATATTAGCAGTCATTTAAAATTGTTTACCCTAAACTTTATTTTAAATGCATGTGACCCCAGCAAAATAAAGCAGTCTCTGCTTCCCATTTCAGCTAAAGAAGTTTAGAAACTAGTAGGCTTTCAGTAATTAACTTCTTCTGTTAATGTATTTTCAGCAGTTCACAAAGCACACAGTACAATCAAACAACATTTTGTTTTGTTTTGGCCAAGAATTGTAAGAGAAAGTTTTATTTATATATTCTGGTGTGTATATGCCTTTTTTGTAATAACATCATGTTGTTTAGTCATGGTCAAGATTAAAATCCAGTATGATCCCGAGATCTTTTTGTACAGCATCACTGCCTCACCTGTTGTTCCTCACCTGGTTGTGTGTAGATGCTATCCTGTCACAAAGGAAGTGCCATCAGTGCTCAGTTTTTCTCAGACCCTTTTGAATTCTAAGCCTGCTCTTGAATGTGTTGACAATAGTGATGTCTGCAAATTTACTGAGTGTAGTGTTTATTGTACAATCCAGATAACTGCTGAAATTACTGAAAAGGACATGGGTAAACTAAAACTTTTTGCAGTTATCCCATTCAATGTATCAGTTGGTTTTGATATTGAATCATTTTTAAACTGGAAAACTATTTAGAAAGGTTTTCACCTGTGTATGTTGTAATTTAATTTCTACAGCTATGCTACCTTAGTTTCTCCAGTTACCATTGTGATATTAAAGGGGTATTACCAGTACCAAAAGAAAACGTATTTTTGTCTTTTCAAATCTAAAGCCTTTACTTTGTTGTATATGTTGAATTAAAGACAGATCTTAGGAGAAGTTAGGGCAATTTATATTTTTAAAAGGAAGCACTTTAGCTACTGTGTACACAAAGCACCACTAAGTATTAAATTTAAAACAAAAATAATCTATAGATGCCGTTCAAAGAAATGAGGATGCATCATTTAATCTTCATTGCCCTCTTGCAGGATTTCAGTCAGGAAACTGTTCAGCCATAGAGATTTCATTACTGAAGTAAATGGAAACATCAGTCTGTGTAAAAGCTTCTTGCATAAGAGCAAAAAGGCAAGATTAGCTTTCCTCGGTTTTATTTTTTAAACACTGCTTTCGCTTTGTCACTTTTCTCCATCGTTTTCTCTCCACAGACTCCCCGCGCTCCCTCTGGTGGTTACCGAGAGAAAACGTTGCTTCGCTTGGGGCCACTACAAAACCGCAAATCAAAGACTGGTTCATTAGCATGTCTTACTCTAGTAATAATTAAGAAACTATAAATTTATTAAAGCATAAGGATTTTTTTTGTAGCCTACTGTTGTGTAATCTAGATCATAATATTCTTTCTGAGCTAAAAAAAAAAATTTAAAAGTCATGTGGATTTTTTTTTTCTCAAATTCTGTTGGGATTTGGAAAGTGAGAAATAGATGATACAACTAAGTAGTAGGTTAATCTCCTATAATATCCGTATTAATGATCCAAATAGAACATCTAAATCCATAATTTCAGTTAAGTGACTTTTATTATCTTTCTTTACTCACGCAAAATTCTCCAATACTCTGGATGTGTCGTACTCTCAGCTGCCAATCTCTTCTCCTACCTCAAGTGTGGATACATATTTTCTCTTATTCCAGAGATACTGCAAACTAGCATGCCAGGACTTCTAGATGAAATCTCAGCAGATACATCCTCTTTTGAGCTGCCAGACAGCCAATTTTAACATTACTATTTATTTTTAAAGACTTTTAAAAATCTTTCCATAATCATTTCCATGAAAAGTCACCCCTAAAGGTACAAGAAAAAGCAACTATATCAGTATTAATAATTTTTATATGGAAATTATGTCTATTAAAACATAATTATTTGAAATCTGAAAAAACACACAAAATTTTGCACAAGGCAGCCCCAGATCAAAGATCATATGCTTGACAAATATATTCTACCTGCATCACCTTTGCAGATGAACAGAATTAAGACTAAGTAATTTCTCACTGAGGTCAAGCTTCTGAGACTTCTTGCCCCTTTAGACCTTCTTACAGTTAAAATCTATTTCATCTACAAGAAACAGCTAAGCACAGAGATAATGAAAAACAGAAATTGAGTGATAAATACGTATTTCTTTATGATCATTCTAAGTAATAAATATGTGCATCAGGAATGTAATAATGTAGAAACTTTGAATTATTTTTATATTTATACTGCTTATATTGTATATGGAGTATTAGATGGACTTGCATCTTAACCAGAAATATGCAAAAAGTATAAAACTTTCCCTCTTGCTGGATCTGAGCACAGTTAGGGCACAGGAAAATGTTCAAGACTATTCTCTCCTATCTGCTCTGCAGCTCTCATATCTTTCAAGACTTCTTATTCAATGTTAATGGTTTTATAAATCAAGATCCCTAAGATATTCTTTCTTCAGTTCGTTACGCCAGGAAAAAAACTTTCAGAGACTCTTATAACCATGTGCCTGGCTGCATATATAAACTCTTTTATTCAATTATTTGTATACATAGATAGATAGATAGATGGATGAATGGATAGATAGATGGATAAAATGGGTAAATAAATTCATTTACATATGCACATATGTATATTTGGTACCTGCTTCATGGCAGCTGCTATATGAAAAGGCTGGGAAGCACAATACCTACTGATGACTGTTCCTTTATAGGAACCACATGCTGAGTTGATCAAAGGCTGAGAACATGGTGTCTTCTAGACTTCAACATGGAAGTAATTGTTTGGAAACACATTCTTGAGGCTATAATTGGTCTTGAAGTGTGGCTGCTGGTGACAGGGGATTAAAAAAGGTAGCTATTATTAAAATTATCAAAGTTCTCCATAGCCTGTAACTCAAGCAAGATCTTAAATCCGCATTCTTTTTAAGCCACACTCAACACATTTCACAGTAGTTTGTCTTCAACACTAAGAAGCTACCTGCTCTCTGAAGTATCTAGAAAAAGAAAAATGGTCTCAGGTAAATTATGACTTTGTTAGAACAAAGCTGTGGAACACCTATCACTGCTAATGATGTATCACTGTGCAGGTATATGATTTGCTGATGTACAGTCTCCCTTTCTGATGTTTATGATGGTCAGTCAAGGTTGAGTGTATAGGCACAAAACTGTGTTTTACTGAAATAAACTTACAAATGTAATTTCTCTGACCTAGTGACTATATAGGATGCACTCAGTGCATTTCTGCTTCAATTTTAAGGCCTTAAACATAGTACATTGTTCTCTGCTTTCTATAAATACACCTAAACTGTTGCAGAAAATATGTAACATTACACAAATTTCAACATGAAATCTTTCTCATTTAGAGATGTGTGCTGGTTTTGGCTGGAATAGAATTAGTTTTCTCCATAGTAGCTGGTACAGGGCTGTGGTTTAGATTTGTGCTGAAAACAGTGTTGACAACACAGAGATGTTTTGGTTATTGCTGATCAGTGCTTACACAGAGCCAAGGCCTTTTCTGCTTCTCACTCCACCCCACCTGGCTAGGGGTGCACAAGGGGACACAGCTGGGACAGCTGACCCCAACAGACCAAAGGGATATTCTGTCCCCTGTGGCAGACTTCTACTAAGTACAAAACCATTCTTTACAATCATTACTGTATCATATTATGCCCCACTTTGAGCCATACATTTTTCTACAGTGCTTCAAAGAACTTCTATAATTTCAAACATCTTGCTCTTAGCAAATATCATAATATAAAATAATAGGAAAAATGCAGTAATCTTACGAAATCAAATCCCTGAAGTATTTTACTTCCATTAATATCAATTTAGATAAGTTCTGCTGGAGATTTAAACAACACTACTCTGGGTTGTCTGCATCTCAGAAGAAATACATTTTATCTACTTTTTTTTCCTACATTGAAAAGACCAGAAGAATTACTTCTCGCTCCAGAAGTCAACTGGTAGATACAACTTTTTTTGTAAGAATAGCAAAAGAGCATATTTCATCAATAAAGACATCCTTTCACAACTGAAACAGTTTAATGAAGATTAGCATTTTCTCATAAAGATAAAAGAAGCTACGGATTCACTCTGTATGCATCTTTTACATATTCTTCTTTTAGCAATCTTTAATAGAAATGTACGAAAAACAATATGAGAAATAAGACTGAAGTCACTGAAAACTGTTTTTACTCCTTAGTTTCTGTATTCATACTTTTCTCTTTCTTTTCAGTGTTTTAGTTTTTCTTTTAAAAAACCCCAAACACTGGTTACTATAACAAAATTAAAAAGCTTGGATTTTAACCAATACTATCGTATTATATTCTTAAATGAATATGTAAATATAGGCTGGGATTTTCTTTAATAAAAGACTTTGTATAAAAAGTCAAGACAGATACAAAACTGATGCAAACTGACAAGGCTTCATTTCAGCCAAATTATATCAATGATAGATTTAAACCTCAGAGAAACTAAGGGTCAAATATTGTTAAAAAAACTGAAACAGATTCACAAAGTTATATAAATTCTATAATCTACTGTCCTGATGCTGTGATTGACTTAGATGTTCCTGAACACACACTTAGTGGGATACCAGTGGCAACTGAGCATAATTAGCACTCAAAAATTGTACTTTCTATTCATCAATAGAAGTTTCAAAGGTTTCTAGAATGTTTCAAAGTTTCCAGAATGTTTTTAAAAGGGGAAAAAATAAAAGCAATAGCAAAAAGCCATCCAACCAAAATTGAATTGCTTAGTCTTCTTTTTAATGAATTGCTTAGTCTTTTTTCATTTTAAAAATGGAACTAAATCTCAAAAGAAAATCAATATATTAAAAATACTGAAGAAAATACAGGAATAATTTATCTTCTGACAGATACACAGTTTGTCATTATGGGTAACTAAATATGAAACTGCCCCGGTTGCATGTTGACTTTCACAGGTCATGAGTCCTCATGGTGAAACACCTCAAAAACAATGCCACGAGAGGTTTTGATGACAGAAAGCAGCCACAGCTTCTCTTGCTCCATGTTAGGGTTGGTGACACAAAGGACCGCGCTGTAGGCAGGACTGAAAGGAAAAGTGAGACACCTAAAGACACACAATACACATACTCCACCATTGTGTCTATTTTCAATGTTTCTTTAGAAGTGTCTGCAGAAGGAAAGAGAATAAACTGTTTTCCATATCCACAGATCAGAAAGGAGCATGCTTAAATTGCTGCACTAGAAATGTAAGTTAACAATAGCAAACAGCTTTCTGATTGTAAATGACAGCTGAGCACATAAAACAGAGTGTCTGCAAAGGTGGGAGGGTTTCCATCAGTGGTGTTTTTTAAGAATAAGTAGGTATTTATGAAGATCGGTTGTACATAATTAATCATTCTTCTTTCTGATTTCTGTTTGCCTTCTGAGATGCAGGGTGGTTAGATTAGGAACCCCTCCAGCAGAACTCTCCTTCATGTACCCAGCAAGTCTTGGGAGACAAGGGAAGGGAAGACAACTTCACCTATATTTTCAGTAAACTTCAAATAAACTCTGAGTAATAACACCTCCCATGAACTCTCAGAACAATGGAAAATGGACTTAGACTAATGATCTGGACTCTGAATGAAAGCCCTCTCCCAGAGCAAATTAAAACACTGTACAGCTGTGCTTGAATCAATAAACACCAACGCAGGTAGTTACCAAAATCAATAAAGAAGGAAAGTCTGGCTCAAACAAAATCAAGCTTAAGCTGCCTCCATCCACTGCAATAAAAATTTTTCACTAATTACCTGAAAATAAAGCTAGCCTCTGTTCTATCACAAAAATGACAAGAGCTAGAAAAAGGATTCACCAAAACCTACAGAGCTGACAGCAGCACTGAAAACAGGTTTCTGTTAAGAGCTTAAGCTAAGATCTATGGCAACTATGGGATGATTTTTCTGTGATGAATTTGTCATTTTGATCTCTATATTTTAATATTCTTTCCCCGAACTCCGACACAGCCAAAGTCATAACAGTATGGGCAGCATAAAAACCTTGAAAAGAAAATAACCTTCTAGTCATTCCCAGAACTTTGTAGCTGAAATTAATTTTGTCAGGCTATTTAACTAGAAGATAGGAAACGTTTTGTAAAGCAGTCAGGATCTGTTGGTAATTCTAATAGTAATTCTAATGAAGACTATTAAATCCGCCTTAGGGTTTTCTCTTCCTGCCTCACAATTTATATGATGACAGTCTGCCATATAAAATTAAAAGAAATAGTGAACTAGCAGGTTTTGCCTACAAAAAGCCCATTTTTCTTTATTATCGCTGCACAAAGCCTTTGCACATCTATAGGAGTATAGTTGTACCATTTTCCTAGAAACTATAAATTTCTGCTCATATAGCCATCCTTATAACAAATTTTCAATATTCCAAGAGCAATCAAAATCATGATTTCTACATTTTTGAATATACCTGCAGAAAAATGTCAATCTCCTCATAATTTTTTTCTTGTGTAGTTGTATTTGGAGCTGTCTCTGGGCTCCTCAGCAATTGGGTTTTGCTTCCCTTGAACGAAGAAGAGTGGGGCCAAGGCAAGGCTAGGATGTTGCTGACACACCAGCCTTTTCTGAGCAGCTATGGAGAGCTTGAGAAAGCCAAGGCTGCTGCTCCTGCTGTCACCAGGATGGAGGGAAGAGTAGCAGCATTGGCCACTGCTGGGAAGGGTGCCCCAGCCAACTCTCTGCTGGCTGCTGTCCTCCTACCTACCCATTTTCTCTCTTTGCCCAAAGAACTGCCCTGGTGACTCAGGTCTCCAGGGCTAGGCAGTGGGGTCCTGGCCTTTTTGCTAACTGCCTTCTTGGCCTGTGTCTGGTGCTGACCCCAGACAAATCAACCTGCAAACTCCTGGTTGCTTTACCAGTAGTACACACCTGCTTCAGCAGCAGTTGTGCTTTCCAGGTTACTTCTTTCCACTTCCAGTTTCTCTTTCAGCATGGATAACCAATGTTTCCTATGTGACTAAGGTATCTTCTGTAGCTTGTATTTCTATTTTTCCGATATAGAAACATGAAGTTCATTTTGCAGAACTTAATCCTTTCTATTCTCACCCTACGACCTCAAACTAGTCGGATGCCCATTTTATGAAGCTGCTTGAAGGTAGACTAAGTGTCTATTTAAAAGACTTCTGCCGATGCTGTGCCCAAGACCTGGATGTCTGCTGCACTCTCTTACAAGATTTGCTCTATTGTGCTATATTGTATTCCCAGTGTTCATTAAAATACTCTTGATTCTGTTACATCAAGGAGAAGCAGGTATTGATGTTCTCTGATTTAAATAAAACATAGTTGTGTCTTTATGCACAGGCAATTTGCTTCTGCAGCCAACATTAAAAAGCATCCCATGGGGTAATTTTCACAAATCAAGCAAAGTGAAACAAGCAACCCTTTTCAACAACCATAAAGCCAGATCATGTTGCTAGACCTTGGTGATTAGCTTTTGACATTTTTACAGAGAAAATTGTTGGGCATGGAATAAAGTATGAGTAAATGTTTTCATATATAATTTTTAAGTTGCATCTTTAGAATACTAATTTAAAGCACTAAATTGTAATACAAAATATGGATGGTATTTTGGAAACAATAGCTTCAAATTTAGTTCTCTGCTTTTGATTTCCTGCATTTTAAAGGCTACTTTTGAACTGATATTTAAAAACTGGAATAGAGAACTAGGAGAAAAAAAAATCAGCAGAAACTCTGTGATGGAATGGCAATGGCTCTCAAACAAATAGGAGCAAATGTTTACTTCTTTATAAATGTCAGCAAGGAGCAATAAACTTCAGTTTATTAGTGACACCTCTCCACCACAGAAATCTGAATGTAGTGACAACTATGACCTCAGGGTTCCATTATTCCCAAGAATATAGGTAGAAGGTGAGTAAATGCTTACAGACACTTGACTTTTTCCATACTAATAACTTCATAGAAGGTGAATCAAAGAAGGGTTATGAATCATGAACTTCTTCATTTAGCTTTTGAATAATATTTAAAGTTCACATCTGCATTTAAAATGTATATTTCTACCCCCAGAACTGTCGTAAAGAAAAATAATGAGGTATGGTTGATGTGAGTATTGTGCCCGATCTTGTCTCACAAGTAAATAAAAAGGGTCAGTCTTCAAAATAAACCTATTTTGAGCCTTGTGTTTTGTAAAGAAAACAAGACCAAATCTGGAGAATATTTTTGCAGCAAATAAAACTGGTCAATCAGGTAAGGGCTGAGCTGTCAAAAGATTTCTGTAATCTTCTGGGCTGCACATATGCTTTAATATAAGTTCACTTTCTCAACTCCAGCTTCATCTTCACTACAGGAAAAAACACCAAAACCCTAGAGAATTTATACAGGATTTTACTGAAACAGCCCTCTGAAGAAGTTGTATATTCTATTATGCACATTTTATTCCTGTAGAATGATACGGTGTATAAAGTCATACACATATGTATATATGCACATGATCAGACTCTGACTTTTGTGCCTCACTTACTCAATGTATCCTAAAAATGAAAAGTAGGACTGTAGCCAAAAAGTGTAGGAAAAGTATATTAACACAATGCACTGTTTATTGTTTCTGATATCATAATTTTCATTTTAAAATATAAATGCATTTTACAAACATTATTTTTATTATATGTTTTATTATATATACATTACACAGTAACAAACACTTTAGTAGTAATTAATATTTTAAATCAATTTGTTGGATTGTTAAATAATGAGTTCTCTTTCCTGAAACAAAAATTTACTATTGTAAGTCAGATATTTGTATATTTATTGGAACCATATAAAAATTAAGGTACCCAACTATTAGAGTAAGCAAAAGGAAGGACATCCTTGTGATGTATTTTCTCAGTAATATCTTTCTGTTTAAGGCACTGAGGAGTAAACATGTAGGTCTGAAGCACCTCTCCTACAAGGACAGGCTGAGAGAGTTGGGGCTGTTCAGCCTGGAGAAGAAAAGGCTCCGGGGAGATCTTATAGCGGCCTTCCAGTACCTGAAGGGGCCTACAAGAAAGCTGGGGAGGGACTTCTTAAAAGGGCAGATAGTGATAGAACAAGGGGTAATGGCTCTAAACTGAAAGAGGGTAGGTTTAGATGAGATATTACGAAGAAATTTTTCACTGTGAGGGTGGTCAGACACTGGAACAGGTTGCCCAGAGACGTTGTGGATGCCCCCTCCCTGGAAGTGTTCAAGGCCAGGTTGGATGGGGCTTTGAGCAACCTGATCTAGTGGAAGATGTCCCTGCTCATGGCAGGGGGGTTGGAACTGGATAATCTTTAAGGTCCTTTCCAACCCAAACCATTCTATGATTCTATATTTTCCTAAAGCATTATGTAAATTTTGTACTGATTTTTTTCTCCCACTTTTTAAGATAATTTGTGTATTTAATTATATAATTATTTGTACTGAATTCACAAGAAATTTACCTGTGGAACTTCCTATTGCATGAAAAATTTAGCGGTTAACTCAGTCTAGATAACAAGAACAGTGGTTTAAAATTTCAACATCTGTTTAGGCCATCTTA